>NC_056750.1:282883083-282888083 GCF_019279795.1 Protopterus annectens | reverse complement strand
AACTCTCTGTGCTCCTCCCTCATTAGACCTACAATTGAGTAGAATGCCCCGATTGGTATGTACCTCTCCAAACACCTGCACCAACTGGAAAGGCCACAGTAATACCTCTCAAAGAGAATCCATGGCCTCCAACACCTGTCCTATGCAGACAGGCTCAGATCACTATCACTCTACTCGGTATCATACAGATTGCTCAGAGGTGATCTGTGTCTCTCCTACAGGGCAATATCGGACCCTGCCCTACTAGAGATGCTCTATATCTGTAAGTCTAACTCCTTGCGCATTACACGCTCGATGGGCCTACATCTAATATGCAACATCAGCAAAACCTGCTGGAGAGACAGGTTTGTCTCCCAGAGGCTGCCCCATCTCTGGAATAGACTTCCCATACATGGCAAACAGAGTACCTCGCTGACCCTCTTCAAGCTCAACCTTGATGAGTGGATGGGAGACCATAAATTTGTCCCAGGGCTTCCACCTTTGTCCCTCACAGAGAGGGGTGACAGGTGCGAACTGAGGTTTATTTTTGGGGATAAACTCTTGGCTAGGCTTGTAAGGGCCCCAGGATCATTAGTCTAGTAACCTCCTATGATCCTATATGAAGAATTTTTGGAAGGAGGTTAAAAACTGTAGAAATAGAAAGGAGTCCCCTGAAGTCACAAGACAAAACACACTCAACAGTTGAATTTTTGAGCGCTTTCATTCCTTTATTATTTAGAACATCAGAAAATAACAAGTGCTGTTTCTGTGCTTGCAATAAATAGGCAGTTCTGACCAATCAGGTTTAAGTAAAATGTCTGCCAAAACAGAACAATGGGTTAGGTAAAAAACTAGAAACAAATTGGAGCTAACAATTGGAGATGCAGAAACTTTGAATCAAAAATAGGTGGTGCTTTAATCCGTCAGAGGTTCATTCAAGTACGTTTCTGAAAAATAAGTAGCGCTGTCACATGGATTAAGACAATTGAATGGGGGAAGGTGTATGTGGTGCATGTAAGGATTTGTTTACAGATGGTGCAGTGGCCACAGGGTTGTCTGCCTGGTTTGGGAGGATGGAAGTCCATGCCAGGGATAGGAGGTAATGCTCACGCTGCTCAAACACAGATTTTAGTGTTTTGTTTTTTTGTAACAAAAGGTGGGTAGTTCCCCTAAGGTCTGGCGTAGTTTTCTGTCCCAGCGGATAATGCACAAGCATTTTTTAAGGAAAGCCATGATGGGGTACATGTCCTGGCTGATGGGAAGGAGGAAGCTCAGGATAAGTCTTGCTTCAGTGTGCCCAAAGGTTTGGGTAGAAAGCCATGTTTCAAGATGGGCTGAAGTTTGGTATTCTTGGGGAGGGAGGCCTCTGAGTACATACTGGCTAAGAGGTCATTGGGATAGTTACATTCTGAAAAGGGTTTGAGCAGGTGGCTGCACTCTTCCTGATAAACAGTGTTCTTGGTGACAATGTGGGATAGTCATACCAGTTGCCCTTTTACTACATTGGACTTCATAAACATGGGGTGCTAGCTGGAAAAGTCTAGGAAATTGTTCCTGAAGGTGATCGTACGGAATATGTTAGATTTAAAAGAGCAGGTGGTGAGATTAAGGAAGAGCTCCACATCTAAAAAATGTACATGGGTGCCCATGTGTGAGGTTGTACAATGGAGAAAATCAATGCTGTTGTTCAATCTTGGATAAAGATGTCTAGTTCTTGGGGGTTGCCTTGCCATACAAAGAAGATATTGTCAATGTATCTTTTGTATAGTTTGGCTTTGTTTAAACCCACAATGGTGGATTTGTGGTGGGATGAAAGTAAATCCTTTTTAGAGGACATCAACATCCCCCCAAACCAGGCATACAACCCTGTGGTCACTGCACATCCTTACATGCACCACATACACCTTCCCCCACAACAAATACACAATTTGGCTTACGGATCATCTGGACTGTAATTCCTGTAATGTTATTTATGCCAGTATTTGCTCCATCTGTAATAGCTTTTACATAGGTAAAATGGCCAGAAAGTTTTCTGATATACTCAAGGAACACTTAACAGCCATCCGGCACTCAGACAACATGCTAGTCAAACACAGTTGTGTTTGCATTGGTTTCATAGGATTCAAGTTTCTTATACTTGAAGAAGTTCCCCACTTTGTGGGGACATGGAAACCTTCCTGAGTGTGCAAGAACTCACATACCAGCTAAGCTTGCAGGCTGACATCCCCCAGGCATCAACAAACACTTAAACATCAAATGTTCATAGGTGTTTACTAGGCTAACAACCACAAGGGCCTTTTTAAGCCTAGCCATGCAGTCCAAATCTCTGATGAGTTCTGATACCCTTGATAAGTGCAAGCATGGGCCTGGGAGATGAACCATTTACAGGTTACGTGTTTGCATCAGTCTCTGGGATACAAACCTATCTCTCCAGCAGGTCCTATTTATATCACAGCCAAGGTTTAAGTTTTTAGAATGGGTAATTCTGGTACTGTTTTGTGGATATGGAGGAGGTCCATCAGAGTGGGGTCTGACAATGCCCTGTACAGCAGGTATAGATCTCCCCTCAAAAGCCTGTAAAAGACAGAATACAGGGATAGGGTCTTGAGTCAGTCTGCACAGGACATATTACTTATGCCTTGTATTCTTTTAGTGAGGAACCTCTGTGGACGTTCCAGTTTTGGATATGCCTGGTTAAGTACATACCAAAGGGGGCACTGTACTCGATAGTTCTGATGAATGCTGAATACAGTGGAACAATGACTTCCTTGGACTTGGATGCCATACCTTTATTTATAAGTTGCGCAACAGAGACTGAATTCCTCACCACTGTTGACACGTGATGTTCAAAGGCTAGATTACTATCTTTGTGTCCCTAAGTCCCTGACTACTGGGTCAACTCTAGGGGAGGTGTGTTGTCAATATGATAGTTACCAGGGATGGATGACTTCCCAAAGGATACTATTATGCATTTCTTGGCATTTAGTTTTAGTCCATGACTCTGACACCAGTTGTTTGTGTCATCCCCTCCTGGAGAACATTTGTGTCAGTGTGAGATTCAATGACATTTCCTAATTTGCAATCATCTCCAAATTTAATCAGCTAGAGACCACTTACATTGGCCTTGACTTCTGAGAAATGCCAAAAAGGAGCGGTCCAAGGAGTGATCCCTGAGGGACTCCACTTGTGACTGGCCTCTTTGTAGAGGCGGACTCCCCAATTCTAACTTCCTGGTCCTGTCTCTGAGCCAGTTGGCTATCCACTGGGTGATATACGGGTTTGTACCTAACCTCATGAGTTTGTCAACAATGCCCGAGTGGGGTATGGTGTCAAATGCCTTGGCCACATCAAGGTAGGCAGTGTGAACGATTTTGCCCTCATCCATTGCTTTGGTGACCTTCTCAAAGCCGTCCACTGGGCTGAGTAGGCATGATGTGCCCTTTACGAAACCAAATGGGTCCAGTGTCTGGAGGTTTACTATATCTCTACTGATCATCTCCTTGATAATTCTTTCCATGGCTTTACATATAAGACTAGTGAGACTTATGGGTCTGTGTTTACAGGGTCTGTAGACGGCCCGCCCACCTTTGCGCAGAGGGATAACAGTTGCCTTTCTCAATTCATGAGGCACAAAGCCTGTTTGGAGGCTACAGTTAAATAGTAATTCCAAAGGCCCTGATAGGTCATATTTCATACTATTTAGAATACATCCTGTGATACTGTCTGGCCCCAATGATGTAGTGTTCTTGGTTTTTAAGAGAGCATTAAGGACCTGTTCTCTAGTGATTGTAGGGGGAGTTATATTTGATAATATTTTCAGAGTGAAGGTTGAGGGGGAGAGAGGAGTAAAGTTGGAGCTGAATTTAGCTATATCTTCTGGCTCAGTATAGGTAGCTCCATTTACAATGACCGCTGCACACAATTGTGTATTGCCTTTGAGGTTGCAGACATAGCTAAATAATGCTTTTTGGTTGTCCTTGGCCTGGGAGGGCAAACTTCCTCAAATTTGGCTTTGGTAGACTTTATTTGTCCTCTGATTTGTTTGTTTAGTTTAATTAGAGTGCTTTTATCCTGCTGGTTACTGCACCTCCTAATTTTTTACATAATTTTCTTCCTCCTGTTATACATCCGATGGATTTTGTGATTCCACCAGAGTGGCTTGTTTTTGAGTTAGTTCTGTACTTCTTCCTGGTGGGTACAGCTGCCTCTATACAGCTATTAACATGCTTGTACAGGGTTTCTGTGAACAGTTCTGCATAGGCAGAAGTGTTTTCAGGGTTTATAGGGGCTTGAAATTTTGCCAGGTTCTCACTTAATAGCAGGAGATTAGCCTTAGAATAGTTCCTGAATATTCCCGGTTTAGCTGGGGGTCCATGTTTTATTTTTACTTCAAAGGAGACCATTTTGTTGACTGACCTTACCAGGGATGACATTACAGTAGGGGGTGTGCAGCACTCTCCCATATTAGCGAGGACCAGATCCAATATGATTGCACCCCTGGTTGGTGTACTGACTATCTGGTTCAGAGAGTTTGTATTTACAAAATCCAGGAATCTCTGAGCACGTACGTTTGATGTCATATAGGATTCCCAGTTAATAGTGGGTAATTAAAGTCACCCATGAATACGGTATTGGGTTGGATGGTTAGTGTTTCTAATAAATTTAAATACATGGTATGCATTTCCTGGGTCATAGAGGGGGACCTATAGCTTGCAAGGAAGTGGTATTGGATTTTACCTATGGTCATTTGAACATGGAGCAGCTCAAGTGCATTCTCCTGTTTGACCAGCCTTGAAGTATATTTATTTTTCATGTAAAGAGAGACACCTCCCCCTTTAGTCCCTGCCTGTGAGGAAGCTGATCTATATGTGTGGAAGGCATTATAACCCTGTACTGTTGGCGTGCTGTCCACAGCTTTAAACCACGTCTCTGAGACTGCACAGACATCAGCATTCTCTAGAGTAAAGAGAGCTTGCAGGGAGTGGAGTTTTTTGTTTAGGCTCCTAGCATTGAGCAGTAAT
>NC_056750.1:282853083-282880583 GCF_019279795.1 Protopterus annectens | reverse complement strand
AGCAGGACCGTTTGAGGCACTCTTCAACTACAGCCTCAAAACAGGTAGCAAACCAGGTGAATGGAGGGCTGCAACAGCCATCCCGCTTCATAAGGGTGGACCATCAATCAACCCCAGGAACTACAGATCCATCAGTCTGAAAAGTCTGATATGCAAAGCTATGGAACGAATTATCATGGAAATGATCAATAAGAACATTGGCAACCTAAAGACACTGGACCCATCCCAATTTGGGTTTGTTAAGGTAAGTTCTTGCCTGCTCAACCTGGTAGACCAGGCCTATGGATGAAGGGAAAATGGTGCATATTGCCTACCTTGACCTGGCCAAGGCATTCAACACAATACTCCACACAGGTATTGTTGACAAACTCTCAGAATTAGATATAGTCTTTACAAAACTCACCAGATTTCTGACTGGCTCACAGATAAGACTCAAGAAGTCAGGATCAGTAACAGCCACCTCCACCATGAGACCAGTCACCAGTGGAGTAATCCAGGGCTCTGCATTGGATCCACTCCTGTTTAGCATCTTCTACTCGGAAGTAAATGTTAACGTCAATGGCCTCTGGCTCACCAAGTTTGAGGATGACTGTAAATTGCTAGCTATCATTGAATTCCCCCATAATAGCAACATGCTACAAGAGGATTTAATACAAACAAATGACTTGTGCCAAAGCCACAGATTGAAACAAAACACAAACAAATGCATTATACTGCCCTTGGGGAACTCATCCTCCAAATATAATTACTCCATTGATAAAATATCCCTAAGCGTTGGCCCGACAATTAGGGATCTGGGAACATATGTAGGCAGCAATAGAGCCTTCGATCAACACTTAGCCAAGATAGTAAGAAAATCATTTTATGTCACCCAGCTCATAAGCAATGGTATGGTATCCAGGTCCAAGGAAGTTACAGTACCACTCTCCTCAGCCATTATCAGTCCCATCAATCAGTACAATGCCCCCTTTTTTATGTAAACAGGTACTTGCAACAGTTAGAACGCTCTCAAAGGTTCCTCACCAGGAAAATCCAATGTATGAATACCCTATCCTACATAGATCACCTTAAAGCTCTATCTCTGTACTAACTCTCCTACAGGTTACTCAGAGGTGATCTATGCACAGCATATAAGGCATCATCAGATCCAGCTCTGATGGATCTCTTGCACATCCATAAAACAAAAAGCATAAGAAAGATTAGATTTAAGGAGCTGAACTTTGCCAACGACATAAACAAACATGTTGGAGAGACTAGTATGTGTTTCAAAGGATCCCCACATTAAGCTCTCTATCTACATGAAGCACAGTTCATCCCTGACCTTATTCAAAAGAAACCTTGATCACTGGATGGGAAATTGCAAGTTCACCCGAGTCTGGTCCCCATGTTTCTGATGGACAGAGATAGTAAGCTAATTAATCCCCAATTAATATACCCCCCATCTAACCCTTAGCTACCTCTTTACTAACATACCCCACCATACAGGTATCCAAGGAATACGGGGATAAACTTCGCTGAGGTGCGCAACTAGGCTTGTAAAGATCTTGGTGATCATTAATCTAGTTTAAACCTATGAACCATCAAATTGGTCAGTGATGTGCCTTTTACTCAACTTGTGATTAATCCAAACTAATCAACGTGATTAATCTAAACTAAGAGCTTAGGAGGTCACAATCTCAAAAGAGCAACACTTTTGAGATCGTAAAACACATAAAACAGCTTATTTTCATTTTAAAATATACCAGCTTCATGGTCGCACAATCTCAGAAAAGAGAGAAAGTGGAAAACAAAAATTAAAACTCACAATCTTCTTCTTCCCCAAGTCAGTGCATGACCTAGTCTTCCCCAAGCTAACAAAACATTGATAGGAAACTTGTGACCTTCCATTTTCAACATTCATAGACTCACTGTTCCAGAGAGACTGTGACAATGTGTAGGTTTCCTCCAGCAAATGTTACATTATCGAAGGCATGTTCTTTCAGTGGTAGAGCTGTTTATTCTAAGACTGAGTTGTACATTGCTAGTACACCAACACAGGTGGAATAATTATATAAATAAATGTTTTAAGTGTATCAAACATATAACATAAAAGCTGGATACAGAGACAGAGAAATAGGTAGGGTTAACTGCTATAAGCTGAATAATGTGTGTAAATGGAAATAATATCAATATGGTGTATATATATATTTTTTTTGCTATTAATGTGTGCATGTATATGTCTTGAGTCATAACTTAAGAATTGTGTTTAAAAAACAGTTATGAACTGAGTGACTTTGAAGTAGGAATTTAGGAAAACTAAAATGAAGGAAAAGAAATATACTTACTCCCTTTTGTGAAGTAATGTATTATCTTTCATCTTCAACCCATTTTAAATATTAAGATTGTAAAGATGGATGTTAAATTGACTTGGTGGGTACACTATGTGAATGACACAGGTTAAAAGAGAGCTGGTATGCATGGCGAAGTGAATAAGCCAGTCACGCCAATACCATTTTACAGAGGGATAAAGATGTGATGATTACATTAAATAAAAAGGAGGAAAGCAAAAAGAATGTTGGGTTTTCTCATTTTTGTTGGTTTTCTAGCAGGTGGCTGCAGTTACTTGAAAAAACTGTGCAAGCTACGTATTGATAAAGACTGTAAATAAATGATATTGACAATACTGAGAAGTGACGAATGTTACAGTAAAACTAATGACATATGATATGAATCAAATGTACCAGTCATGACATGAGCCATGTAGTTTGCCAAGAAATGTATACAGTATAATAGTCAAAGCAAAGGCATAATAATGACTGGTGAGAATGCAAAGTGATGAAGTCACAAAAGATATGAAATTCATGTGTGTGACGAACTCGTCATATTATAAAAAGAATCTCTATCAGTTGATCGAGTTTTCAGACACTGGAAATTCATATGGTTGAAACCATACGATAGAATTTTTGAAAACTCAAAGCTTTTGAATGGAGATTGTGGTACAGCGAGGATTGGGAATTTTACCCTTTTCTTCACTGTAGTGTGATCTTGGATTTGTATACATAATTTGAAGGAGGTGTGGGAGGGGGGGACACAGGGATTGCCCCCCCCCTGCATAAATGTAAAAAAAAAGTAGATTTTTGTGTGTGTGTGTGTGGGGGGGGGGGGTTGGATGTTTTAGTTTTCAGAAAATCGATCTTACGGTCTCGTCCATATTAATTTCGAATTTCCTGAAAACTCAATCATCTGACATAGATCCATTAAAATATATTACTCTATATGAGAATATTTAAAACTGTAAAGAATGAAAGGAAAAAAACAGACTGGATAGCAGGCAGTATTGTATTGTCAGGCTCTGGATTGCATTGCATAAGTGGAAATTCCTTAAGATTCCAAGAGCAGGCTAAGTTATTTCTTACACTTATTTCACTGAATTGCACTTCTGAAATGCTTATAATTGTGTTATACAGTTGATCTACTATATTTCTGCACTGTTATAAAGCTTTTTTTATTGTTTCACTGCATTTATGTACTGTTTTAAACTGTTTTAACATTACTTAACTGTAAACTGTTTTTTCACATTGAGAGTTGTATTTTCTGTTTGTGATTGTGCTATTTGAACCTTTATGTGCATTTTTGTCTGTTAAAAGCATTCTCTAGTCTGCTCCTTGATCTGTTTAAAACTTTCATTTAGTGGCTACTGCTAAGAGCTGTAATTTTTTCCCACCCACCCACTGAGAGTTGTATTTTCTGTTTGTGATTGCTCTATCCGAACCTTTATGTGCATTTTTTTCTGTTAAAAGCATTCTCTAGTCTGCTCCTTGATCTGTTTAAAACTTTCATTTAGTGGTTACAGCTAGGAACTGTAATAGTGTGCATTACTATAATTGTTTTTGTTATTTAAATTACTAAATTGTAAACTGCTTTTTCATACTGAGACTTGGATTTTCTGTTAGTGGGTGTTCTTTCTATGCTTTTAGAGTGAGGTTTCTGTGTTCTGCTCAGGTGGCATAATCTTGATAGAGGCCTGTTGTGTAGGCTGGAAGTTTTGTTTGTGTTTCTGGCAGCCATTTTCTGCTGATTGTCTTCATTATTGAGAGTAACAAGGCCTCCTGACCTTCTGTAGTACGAGTGATTGGATAATAGCAGGGGCCGAGGAGTAATCTGATCTTCCCAACTCTTCCATTCTTACTGCTATATAAACCCTGTGTCTTATAAAGGCTCTGCTTGTATTGTCAGGCTCTGGATTGCATTGCATAATTGGAAATTCCTTAAGGTTCCAAGAGCAGGCTAAGTTATTTCTTACACTTATTTCACTGAATTTCACTTCTGAAATGCTTATAATTGTGCTATACAGTTGATCTACTATATTTTTGCACTGTTATAAAGCTTTTTTATTGCTTCACTGCATTTATGTACCGTTTAAAACTGTTTTAACATTACTTAACTGTAAACTGCTTTTTCATACTGAGAGTTGTATTTTCTGTTTGTGATTGCTCTAGCCGAACCTTTATGTGCATTTTTGTCTGTTAAAAGCATTCTCTAGTCTGCTCCTTGATCTGTTTAAAACTTTCATTTAGTGGCTACAGCTAGGAACTGTAATTTTTCCCACCCACCCACTGAGAGTTGTATTTTCTGTTTGTGATTGCTCTATCCAAACCTTTATGTGCATTTTTGTCTGTTAAAAGCATTTTCCAGTCTGCTCCTTGATCTGTTTAAAACTTTCATTTAGTGGCTACAGCTAGGAACTGTAATTTTTTCCCACCCACCGACCCACCCTCCCTAGTGTTGTGTGTTTTTATACTTGGTAGCTTTGCAGATGCCCGCCCATACTGTATATTTGATCTGTGACACTCCTCCCAGTCTAGTGTCATTAGTTCAGTCAATCTAATAGAGAACATTTGTGAAGGCCAACCCACTCAGATTCTTAACGTTGAATTAACTTCTGTTCCAGCTTTCTCCATTTCCACTTTACTGGAAAAAAAATTCTAAGCTTGCTTCCCCCCTTTCCTATGGCAGGTCAGATACGGATTTGCTGTGTCCAGGACTGTTCGTGAGCTCCTAATCCCCCCCCCCCCACTTAACTGGGGTTACTGGCGCCATAAAGTCTGTTTTTCAAAATTTCCCTTCTAACTAGCCAGCTTTTTAGTTTTAGCACTCATCTGTTTCTTTGCTCTCAGCACTTGTTCAGAACTCATTGTAAGCACTAAATAAGTTACAAATTACTACAGCACTCAACTTTCCTCACTTGTCTAGAGGAAAACAGTTTTTAGTACTTAATAAATAAGCACCTATTCAGGTATCTCTAAAGGTCAGCTCCCGGTGTTTTCTCCTCTCTACCTGATGAATCTGGGCATCTTGAGACAATGCAGCAGTTGCCTCATGTACACAGACAACCCTCTCCTCCTACCACCCAACACTATGACCTGTGAAAGATGCACTTATATAGCCAAACTGGAAACAAAGCTCTCTTTACCAAAGACAGGCCTAGACAGTCAAGAGGAGAAGGTAAACACTTGCACCGCACCACACTCATCACATAGTCCCTCAAAACCTGCAACACCAAAACACACATACAGAACCACAAAACACACACCTACATTCGCGGAGGCTCTCTGTACTAATCTGCCCAAACAACAGAGACCTCCAAAGCAGAAATGCAAGCAACCTCCACCCCCCCAACACAACCCAAATGACAGATAGTCCACATACTCAGTGTGCCACTCAACTACAGCCCATAAGGCATAACGTACCCAACACTCTAGTCATAGGTGACTCTATAGTCAGGCACACCGATGTTCCACTCACCAGGCTAAACAAGGAAAAAGTTACTGTCAGCTGCCTGTCAGGTGCCAGGATCCGCCACATAATGCACTCACTCAGGTCACTCCACAACAAGTACAAATATGACTCTGTCATTGTCCATGTTGGTGTGAATGACCTGAGACGTACCTCCCTGGACTACATGAAAAGAGACATGGAGGAGCTCTCTGATGTTGTAGCCCAGGCCAGTATGACCCTAGCCCTGAGTAGCATCCTGCCATCACCCAGAATGACACCACAGTACAAGGACAAAATGATTGACTTTAACAGTTGGCTAACCTTCTGGTGTCATTCTAAGGGAATCCAGTATCTGTCTGCCTGGGATGACATGATCGACAGACCACGCTGCTTTGCCAGAGATGGCCTGCACCTGTCGCCCTTGGGATTCCGGATACTGGCAAAGGCTCTTGCCACCCCTATAGTGCCTTTTTTAGGCAAGGTTCAAATGACAAATTCACCACCGTAACAGGTACAAGCAAGCAAAATCTGAGGGTAATGCTACTCAATGCTAGAAGTCTAAACCTCAAAATGCACTCACTCGAGGCATTCCTTAAAGTGGAGAACATTGACATCTGTGCAGTGACATCTGTGCAGTGACAGAGACCTGGTTCAAAGCTCCAGAGAGCACCCCTGCATTACTAGGCTATAATTCATACCACACCTTTCGGCCACCAAACCCGGACCGAAACACTAAAGGTGGAGGCGTGTCCATATTCATTAAGGATATCTGCACCTCCAAGCTAGTTGCTCAGCATAATGCATCCGAGATTATCCAAGTTCAACTAACTCTGGGCAAAACTGCAATCCAGATTGTAGCTTGCTATAGATCCCCCACCATGCCCCAGGATTCCCACTCCTCTTTTCTTGATACACTGGAAAATATTAAGGTACAACCCAAGACTCTAATAATGGGTGATTTCAACTACCCTACCATTAACTGGGAAAACTACTCGTGTACCAACTCTTTTGCTCAACGTTTTCTGGAAATCATCAATTCCAACGCTTTGGATCAACTTATCCACACCCCCACCAGAGGCAGCAATATCCTAGACCTGGTCATCAACAACATGGGTGACCGGTGTTCCACACCAGAGGTCAGCTCCTCGTTGGTCAGATCGGACCACAAGCTAATCACCCTAGACATCCACATCCTGCTCCCACCCCCCCATTAGGAAAACAACTGTAAACAAAATTCTCCAAAGCCAACTTCACGCTTCTTAAGACAGAAGTGGCAAACTTCATGACACCCATGCAGATGGACAATAGAGGTACGACTGCTGAATCCTACACAAATGCACTTTATAAGCACTTACACGAGTGCATGGATCGTGCTATCCCTAACAGAACCAAGATGCTATCCCCCAAAAAAAGGAAGCCAATCTGGTGGTCTTCTGCCATAAACAAACTCTACAACAGGAGAAAGAAACTGTTGCAAAAACGAGTAAAATCCCACAATTTGAGGAACTCCCTGGTCAGCCTCAGTATGAAGCTGAGATCCCTCATAAAATCCTCCACAGCTAGTTATGAAAACAAAATTGCCACTGATTCTAAAGACAACCACAAAGCATTCTATAGCTATGTTAAAAATCTCAATGGCAACACTCAGATCTGCTCTGAGTTACAGCACAATGACACTAAATATACAGAACCAACTGATATTGCCAACATCCTGGCAGATAGGTTCAGTGCTAATTTACCCCCCTCTCACCCCCTAAAGGGCCCATCTTTATACCGGAAGAATGCAAAGTTCCTGTAATCACGGCTGCATAGGTAAAAACTTCACTCTCCAAAGCCAAGAATACAGCATCCATGGGACCTGACAACATCCCAGACTGCCTTCTACATGAACTACAGAATGAACTGGCACCCCACCCAAGTACCATGTTCAATCATAGCCTCACCTCAGGCTTTGTATCCATTAAATGGTGCACAGCGACAGTTATCCCACTCCACAAAGGGGGGGGCCACAATAGACCCTGGGAACTACTGCCCCATTAGCCTAACGAGCCTCGTCTGCAAGGCCATGGAATGTATCATCATGGAACTCATAAACAAAGACATTGGAGATCTCCAAACCCTGGACACCACACAGTTTGGGTTTGTAAAAGGCAGATCATGTCTCCTAAACCTGATAAACTTCTTTGAAGTAGTCACCAAGGCCATGGATGAGGGTAAGGTGGTTCACACAGCCTATCTAGATCTCGCCAAGGCATTCAACACCATCCCCCACTCTGGAATTATAGATAAACTCACTAAACTAGGTATAAATCCCTATGTCACAAGATGGGTTGCCAACTGGCTTACTGAAAGAACCCACACTGTGAAAGTAGCAGACTCCAAATCAGACTTCAGACCAGTGACAAGTGGAGTACCACAGGGTTCAGTCCTGGGTCCTCTCCTGTTTGGTATCTACTTCTCTGAAGTACAGGCTAACACAGAAGGTCTTTGGCTAATTAAATTAGCAGATGACTGCAAACTAGGAGCCATAATTGAAACTCCTAACGATGTGGACATCCTACAAAAGGGCCTCACTGAGACAGATGCCACATGGTCTCAAGCTCAATGCCAAAAAGTGCATTGTCATCCCCTTTGGTAAAAATTCTGTACCCATGAACTACCACACAGGCGATAGTCTACTTAACACCGAAAGTGTGATAAGAGACCTTGGGACACAGGTGGACAGTAGTCTCTCCTTTGATAATCACACCGCCAAAGTGGTCAGGAAATCCTTCTACGTGGCACACCTCATCACAAAAGGTTTCTCATCCAGAAAAAGGTCATTGTTCCCCTCTACTCATCACTCATTAGACCCATTATAGAGTATAACGCCCCTTTTGGTATGTACCTCACAAGACATCTACAACAACTGGAAAGGCCACAAAAATACCTCACAAAGAGGATTACTGGCCTCAAACAGATGCCTTACACAGACCGTCTCAAAAAATTCCAGCTTTACTCCGTCGCATATCGCCTACTCAGAGGCGATCTCTGCCTACCATATAAAGCTATGTCAAACCCAGAACTGTTGGACATGCTCCACTTAAAGAAATCCCAATCCCTCCGAGCTACACACTCTAGGGACCTAAACCTTGTCACCACAATAAACAGAACATGCTGGAGGGATAGATTCCTGTCCCAGAGACTTCCTATACTCTGGAACAGACTACCTATCTATGTCAAACAGAGCTCCTCATTAGCACTCTAAGAAAAATCTTGATGACTGGATGGGTAATAGGAAATTCACCCCGGGGAACACTTCTGTGGTTCTGCTCGACAGGGTCACAGGAAAATAATTTTCTTGGGTGGAGAAAGCCAGGGTACATTTTTGGCTAGGCTTGTATAGGCCCTAGGGCCAATAGCCTAGTACCTACCTATGAACCTATTATGTACTAATGATAAAGTGGTACATGACTAGATGTAAGTAGGACTGACTAGAGGAGGTACCGGTTGAACTTTCTCATGGGGTTTACACTAAACAATGTGATGGCCACAGTTGCATGTTTGTTGAAAGATGTATTTTGGGAAAGAGGTTGGAGGCATCATAGTTTTAACAGACTAAAGGACACCAGTAAGGAAAGACTAATGATGTAAACTGACTTAGAAGGTGAGGGACATATAAAGAAAGTCAGAAAATAATAAAGTTGTGGTGGTTGGAAAGATTTCGAGATTTAAAAAAGATACGGACAGCTTTTTGTCCTAAATGAGAAAGAACTGGAATAAGTAAAGTATGAATTATGTATGACTCACACTGGATCTCTCTCCATGGTACTGCAGCTAAAAGGTATGTTGTGAAAGATACCTATGTGTATGACATTACTTTAAGTGCAAAAGAACTGCACAAAAATGCTGTTATAGTAAAGATTATAAAGAAGTATATGTTGGATGGGAAATTATATGCTAACAGACTGTTAACAGTGCGTGTATGTTAACAGCAACAGAGATGTTTCATTTTGCCAAAAAAGATTAGTCAAAATTTGTAGGCGGTTAAAACAAGAAATATTACAACTCATAACTATTTATGGAATCAAATGAGTTTTGATTAGTGAACTTCAGAACACTAACCAAGATGTAGCTTCAGAAATTTCCTGAATAAAGACACTCTCAACATGTGCAGAAAAAAATAGCACTCAACCATTCTAATTTGTGCATCAACAGTAAATGACAATTTTTTAGCTAATTTGTCATAATAGAAGATTAATGCAATAGGTAAACCCTTCTAATATGGCCTTTTTGGGTCAATAAAAGGCACTGACTTCCCTTTACAATAAAGAAATAATCAAATTCCCTAATGATTTTTGACTCTTTCCCTGTAGTAGTTCCATCTGTTAGGTTAACATGGATAAACATGCAGTTAATGTACATCCCATGTATGCTGTAGGAAGAAATCTTAGCTGTATTAATTTTGTTTTAGGTTAGATGGCTCAGTTCTTTGAATTACCCTATTGCTGAGAAAAGCTGTACAGTTTATTATGTATCAAGGCAGGTAGCTTAAAATTCAATCTAGCGGAAACTACTGTCACTACCAACAGTGCATCCTATGAAAGGATTTTTAAATCCAAAGAACAGACCATTCAAACTGTGACAATATCAGCTCTTCTTTGAGAAAGTTTAAGCCAAAATAAGGGTCAATGCATGCTGATATCTCAGTTGTAAAAACTTCTTTTTCTGACAGCTTTAAATTCAGTTCAGGAGCTACTGAAACTATGGGATGACACGTGCAGCAGAAACTGAAGAAAAATATAGCGACAAATGAAAATGACAGGTCTGTCTTAATACTTGCTTCATATATGCAGTAATTCAGGAACTGTGCATTATTTATAGTCAGCAGAGAACTCAGATGTTCAGTTAGAAAATATTTTCCACTTACTCAGATAAAACTTCATAGTCAAAGACCTCTCAACTTCTTTCACAATATGGTATTCTCCTAAAATAACAAACTACCTGGAATTAAGTATAAATACCTCAACTATTAATGCTGAAGACTCCAAGGGTTTGATGGTAGACTGGAACCTGTAACTGAAACAGCACTTGCTTTGTACACAAAGATGCATAGCTGAACAAGATATCATCACCTACAGTAGCACTGTAAAGCACAGCTTTCTTGGTCACTTTGGAAACAATGGCTAACCTGGCCTATTTAAGTTAGACAGGTTTCTCTTGACATTAAGTAGTACCTTATGGACCCATCAGAAGAGAGAGAAAAGACATAAAAGTTCTACATTCAAGGAAAGTAGAAGGTGTTCAAATTCCATGCACAAAGCAAAGGGTGATATCAATGTTTATAATCCTGTGTGCTGTGAATATGCTGGTTATACCATACACATGCATTCTTGCATTTCATCTACAAGTGGAAATTCGGTATTGTGTCCCCCTTCTTCCACTTTGGCATCTCAGCATTCTGCATGCAAGGCAAATGCAAACAAACATTACTTTCCATGAGTTGACTCCAGTCTCTCGTTTGTTATCCATACATCTGACGTTGTTAATCTTCACCCAATCCTTAACAGAGGGTTCGGTTCTGAACCTCGGAACCAACTCAGCCATATCTTCCAGCTTGCGATTTCCAAACTCTCGAGCCAGACACTACCCATAATGCTCCTCACAGAGATTACCTCAGATCTCATTTGCTGCTTCACAGACCAGACGTGTCAGTTTCCTTTTCTCGAGCCTTGGCCTTTCAGTGAGTAATTGTTAAATTTTTTCTTACCTATCCCCTTTCTTTTCTTAATACCCTTATTCTTACTTCCTTAATGCTACCTACCCGCTCCTCTAAGCTTATTTCTAAAAAAAATCTTTAATCCCCTTTCTTCCTACCATTGGTAGAACTTCCGTACCATTGTTGGTATTTCTTTTCTTTACCTTCGGGTAATTTTATTACCGTTGCTGGTATTCTTTTATAATTCCTTTCCTAAAAAAAAAACTTGACACTTTGCCCTTTCCTGTGTCGTGTCGCGCGACCTTTGCGATGATTGTTGTCAGTTAATAAAAAATGTCTGATAAGAAACAAATCTCACCTGTTAAGCCTAGCAGAGGCACTTCAGGTTTTAAAAGATGTCAAAAATGTGAAGCCACAATACCGAATTCTGATAACCACTCTGTGTGTATACTGCCTAGGAAAATTACACTTACAAGAGGATTGCTCTATATATCATGGGTTCTCCACTCGAACCCTGTCTGAAAGGAAAAAAAATTGATCCTCAAAGGACTCCTTAACTTTACCTTTGAAGAGGGCTTATCTGAACCTAGACCTGAGACTAGCACTTCCTCCTCTACTTAGAGGAAAAGGGCTTTGTCAGTTCCAAGATCTTCGGAACCGACAAAAAAATTGCCAAAACCATCCTTGGTACCGAAGAGCTCATCATCACCAGAGGAATTACTCACATTAAAAACCAAACATTCCTCTGAACCGAAAACAATGCTTGCTTTGGCACCGACTGATTCCTCAGTACCAAAGCTAATTCAACTACCACGAACACAATATTCTCTATCCATTGACCACCTAGTCCCTTCTTGGAAGTCAGATCTCCGAATTCACCATCCGTATGCTCCGTCTGATCTAAGAGCCTATCGGAGACAGACATATTGAGAAAGGTGGACCAGCTCCTTAAGGCTATGGGGTTACCCTTGGTTCCTGGCCATGCTGGCCTTGAAACAAGTCTAGCTATAACCCCCCCATATCCTCCTCCAACTCCAATCGAGACTTTGGAGCCCTCAATTCTGACTCCTGCATCGACTGCCTCGGTACTGGTATCCTCTTCATCTCTGGTTCCAAAGGTGTCCTGATTCTCTGGTTGGGTCCGAGGGATTTGGATTGATTTCCTTTCATTTGGAACCATGCATGTCTCTCAGCACCTCAAACTTTGTAAGATTGACCCAGGCTTATGTACCAGAGGCTGCCTCCTTGGTGCGGGATGTGACCCTGGTTCTAAAGGAGTCTCTTTCGGTTATGGGCTCCCATCCCTCTACAGGGGGGGGCAGCCTTTAGGAAAATGAAGAGGGCATTGTCCATTGGGGGCTGTCAGTCTTTGCTATCCCTGTAGGGACTGATTTCTACCTCCTCTAGACCAGAGCTACCATCAGCCTCACACTTGGGACACAGGGCACAAAAGTCCCAGGTAACTTCCACCTTAGTGGTTTCCTCTTCAGGCACTTCCCCGGAACATCCTCCCGAGGGAGTCCCTGAGAAAAAGTGCAAGAAGAGACACCTGGACTCCCCCTGGAAGAGTCCTTCACAGAAGATACTGATTTTGATGAAAGGGAAGGTTCCCCCAGGTCACCCCGATGATGTTTCCTACAGGGACATCCTGAAACAGAGGGGTGGCTGGTCTTCCATTCAACCTTCCTCGGTGGCATCAGTATACTTGGAGGCTTTTTGTGCCCAACCCTCCACATCTTGGATCTCTCTGCCCGCTGACGATCTCATTAAACTGATTGCTCAGCAGGTGTGGAAGATGCCTGACTCCATACAGCCAATCCCCAAGAGACCTGACCGGATATTATCAGCACCTAAAGATGCACCACATTGGTCCAAGGGAATTCCTGTCGACAACATGGTGATAACGGCTGGCATCAAGAGGGAACTCGCTGAAGAGACTCCTACTATTCATCCTCCTAACAAGAAGTCTAGGACGTTAGATAGATTTGAGAAGTGTGTTTATGCTTCAACGACCTTCCCTCTAAGGTCCTTGAACTATATGGCATACTTTACCAAATTACAGAGAGATTTTATTAAAAAACTTTCAAATACCTTCTCAGTTGCAGTGGCTGAAGAGTGCGTGTCAAAGTTTCCTCTCAGCTTGCAACCCTAGATGCAATCTCCAATTCGTCCATGAGGCTCATTGCTCATGCAGCCAAGGGGACAACCAGAGCAGCGGGTTCAGGTACAGCCATCAGAAGGCATTCCTGGATGTGCTTGTGTGACATTGTGTAGCCATTTAAAGAGTCATTCGTCAATGCTCCTTTTAACGCATCCACCCATTTTGCCCAAAGGTTAAAGACACTCTAGCCAGAAGTGAGCAAAGTCGTAAGACCCTACTTGCCATAAGCATAAGTATCTCCACCCCTCAGAGGGCTTATTCAAAGAACCAAAGGATTGGGAGACTATGGTTTAGAAAATTCAAGGGGCCTTTCCAAGACTCACAAGGTAAACACTTCCCCCAAGGTAGAGGAGGAAGCAATGGAAGATGCCGGGCTGGGGGCAGAAATGGACCACAAAACTAGGGGTCCAGAGATTCTTTTTCTGGAACTTCCTATCAACGTCCCTAAAAGGGTGCCCGATTTCCCTCTGGAGACAGTCAGGGGGAGGTGGCTATCCCTGCACCTACCGGCCTAGCAATTAATAACTTCGGACAAATGGATGCAGGGAATAATATCCAGATGTTACCAAATTCCACTATCTGCAAGCCCCAAAACCCCAAAAAAGCTCTCAGATGTTCCACCCAATCAAGGGGAAGCAGCAGTCTTAGAAATTCAAAAACTGCTTGAAAAAGAGTCATCCAAGAAGTCCCACCAGACCAAACAGGATCCGGGGTTTACTCGAGATTCTTTTTAGTGCCCACAAAACAAGGGACTGGAGATCTATTTTGGATCTCAGCCACTTCAACAAACCAAATTCTGGATGATCTCGATACAATCCATACTTCTTTTTTTGGAAAAAGGCAACTGGATGTGCTCTAGAGACCTCCAAAATGCTTATTACCACATAAAAATGGAAAAAAGCTCCAGGAGGTTTCTACGTTTCTGACACTGCCCTTTGGTCTCACCAGTCCCCAGGGTGTTCACCAAATGCGTGGCAGTGGTTATAGCTCACCTCAGACTGCAAGGTTTTCGAGTCTTCCCGTATCTCAACTGGCTTCTCACTGCTACCAGCAGGTGTCTCTTAGAACAGGAAATAAATTACACCATAAATATCTGCACATCTCTAGGCATACCAATAAATTTTGAAAAGTCCAACTTTCAACCTTCTCAGCAACTGAACTTTACTGGTGCTCATTTAAATACTGTCTCAGGGATTGCTTCTCTCCCTCCAGAAAGACTACAAAGTGTCAGAGTCCAAGTCAGACAAATTCTCCAAAGCAAAAGGGTCCCAGCGAGACTTGTCCTTCAAAACCTTAGGCTCTATGGCTGCTTCAATCACTCTGGTGCCTCTAGCGAGATTTCATATGAGAATGCTGGAATGGTTACTAGTAACCCAATGGTCTCTGATACACCAACCAATGTCTCACGTAGTCTTGATTACCAACCACTGCAAACAAGACCTCAAATGTTGGCTTCACTGCAACCAGATTCTCTTGGGCCGGCCATTCACTCTACCTCAAGCCCCTAGCCATAGTGACCACAGATGCTTCCCAGATAGGGTGGGGTAATTACCTGGGAAGGACAGTCCAAGGCACACTGTCCCAAATGGAGGCCAATTTGCACATCAATGTTCTGGAAATGAGGGCAGTGCTGTTAGAGTCACAAGCATTCCAAGATGCCCTTCCTCTAGGGACAGTTGCAATTCAGACAGACAACATGTTGGTAATCTGGTATATCAACAAACAAGGGGGAAACAAATCATGCCCACTACGTTGAGAAGCACTCAAAGTTTGGCAATGGGCGATTTCTTCCAACCACTTTCTGATAGAGATGCACATTCCGTAAAGTTCCAGTGTGATAATGCACAAATTGAGCAGAATTATTCTTATGCCTCATGAGTGGTCTCTGAACCTGTAGTGGCAGACAGGATTTTTCGCCATTGGGGCCAACCTTGCTGCGACCTGTTTGCTTCTCCCCTGAGGAAGTGCAGAATTTACTTCCTAATCCACCCTCCGGGGGAGTCACCCAGATATGCTCTTTTCCACATCTGGCCTCCCCGGTCTGTTATATGCCTTTCCCCAACTCCTCTTAAATTACAATTCCTAAAGAAAGCCAAAAGGGTGGAGAATTCAGTAATCCTCATTGCCCTCTTTTGGCCTTGACAAGTTTGGTTTCCCTTCCTCTGGCCTCATCTAATATGGAAACCATGGATTTTGGACCCAGTTCCAGATCTGCTAACTCACCCAGAGGGCATGGTTCATCCCAGTCTCCCAACATCTCAAGCTCAATGAGTGGTTTCTAGAATTCCCATGATTGCCAGGGATCCTTTCCTTTCTTCCCCTGTCCAATGTATTATTATTGCTCATCACAAATCTTCTACTAGGAAATGGGAAAAATTTACCAGATGGGCCTTGAATAAAGGACTGGACCCTTGTGCCAGTCCCATTCATGAAGTTCTAGGCTTTCTAATACACTTTTTCAATCTGGTTCCTCTACATCTACAATAAAATTTCATCTGGCAGCGATTTCAAATTTCCATTCAGGCTGGAATGACTCTCCATTAATGTCTCACAAGCTTTGTAAAGCTTTTTTGAAGGGACTCTTGCTACTAAAACCCCCATTTAAAGAACCAACTCCCCCATGAGATCTAAAAACTGTTCTTGTGATTTAAAGCATTTATCCTGAAAGGCATTATTTTTGGTGGCTATTACTTTCGCAAGAAGGGTTTCCGAATTGCAGGCCCTATCATGCAAATCACCCTACCTAATTTTTCATAAAGTAAGAGTTGCACTGAGAACAAATACATCCTTTTTATCGAAAGTAGTCTCCGAATCCAACATTAATCAGTCACTACAATTATCATTTTTCCCCTAATTTTTCTAACAAAGGGAAATATGCTCTTCATTTACTAGATGTGCACAAACATTTTTTTATCTTCACAGAACAAAGGAATTTAGAAAATCAGATCAGTTATTTGTACCATTCTCTTCTCCTCCATATGGGCAATCTAGTTACTAAGGTTACTTTAGCTAAGTGGCTTAGAGACTGCATCACATTCATCTAGCATTCTCAAGGACTTCAACTTCCCAAACCAGTTCAAGCCCATTCAGCAATAGCTGTGATGACATCAGCAGTTTTTCATGCCAGAGCTTCTCTAGATGACATCTGTGCAGCAGCCACATGGACTTCCCATCATACCTTTATCACTCATTTCAAATTAGATCAGGTCTTGAGGGGTCGAGCATCCTTTGGCTCTATGGGGCTTAGGAATATTCTTCCATGAAACCTCCCAAGGCTAAAGTAGCTGGGAAAACTGTCCCACTGTCAAGGATTGGGTGAAGATTAACAACATCAGATAAAGAAATTATGACTTACCATAACGTTCCATTTGTGTTGTTGATCTTCACCAATCCTTGAAATCTCTACCCACCTTTCCCCATCCTGAGACTTAGTAGATTAGCCCTAAGCTAGTTTCTCAATAAAGGGCTCATATATGGCCTATTTCTCTAAATTCTCTATAGTGAACCATAATTTGGTTGTTCTATACATTATTTATTTGGCAAACTCAATCTGAGGTAATCTCTGTAAAAAGAAGTTATGTCTTACCATAACGTTCCATCTGTGTTGTAGATCTTTGTTCATTCATTACCATTAGGACCTTGGTTCCATCCTTGGAACCAATACGTCTGTTTCCAAGCTCACGCCACCCAAAAACTCTCAGCTAAGATCTACCTACAATGCCCCTCTCCTAGTTACTTCAGATTGAGTTTGCCCACCCTTAGATAATACATGTAGTAATAGAAAAAAATAGTAGGAGGCTCTGTCTGAGCAAATACCCTTACCAGGAGTTCCTAAAGTCCACCAGGAGTCCAGACAGGGGGAAGGAGGGCGGGATGTAATGAATGAACAAAGATCTATAACACAGATGGAACGTTATGGTAAGACATAACTTCTTTACCTGATGTTGTAAATCTTTGTTTATTCATTACCATTAGGACCGAGTCCCCAGCTACTTGAGTCCTGGGTGGCCCTAAGGAAGGATATTCCTGAGCACCATAGAACCAAAAGATGCTCGTCCTCTGGAGGCCAAATCCAATTTGTAATGAGGTATAAAGGTATGAGGTCTTGCCCAAGTTACTGTTGTGCAGATATCATCCATAGAGGCTCTGGAATGAAATGCTATAGAAGTAGCCGGAGATCTGGTAGAATGAGCCTTTATTCTGGAAGGTAAGGATAGCTTATTCTGTTGGTAGATAAAGGTAATGACGTTTCTAAGAAAGGAGTATAAAGTAATTTTGGAAACAGGTTTACCCAATCTGGGTCCTGCAAAGGCCACAAACAACTGATCTGTTTTCCTAAAAGACTTAGTCCTATCCAAATAACAATGAAGCTGCCGATGCACATCAAGGGTGTGCAAAAGGTACACCCCTCTGTTAGAATGCTGAGGGAAGAAAACCAGCAGGTCAATAGATTGGTTAATGGAAAAGCCAGAAATTACCTTGGGCAAGAAAGAAGGGTCAGTACAAAGGGACACCCTAGCCATGTGGAAGATCAAGTAAGGACTCTTGACACTCAAAGCCTGCAACTCAGATACTCTTCCCGCTGAGGTAAGTGCTACTAGAAGTAAGGTTTTCCATGACAACAATTGCAAATCACATGAATAAAAAGGCTCGAAAGGAGAACCTGTGAGAGACTGAAGTACCAAAGTCAAGTCCCAGGGTTCTAAGGGAGGCTTGACCAAAGGTTTAACATGTAATACTTCTTTTAAAATGGTCGTGCATAGGCGGTGTGACATAATTTAAGAATTATCAAGATTATGAAAATTGGCTATAGCTGCTAAATGTACAGTGATCATTAAAGCCAAGGCCCCTGCAATCAAAACAGTAGTCAGGTATTGTAGAATCTTTTGAATAGGCATAGAGAAAGAGTTTAAGTTCTGATCTTTGGCCTACATAGAGAACCTAGTCCATTTACCAGAATAAACTTTCCTAGTGGAAGGTTTGTGTGAAGCCAGAAGAATTTCCCGAACAGGAGATGGGATGTCAGGCAGCCTGGCAATCACTGGAAGTGAAGGAACCAAACTATGAGCTTGAGACTGTGCAGGTTCGGATGAATCAGTCCCTGAGGATGAGATAACAGGTTTTCGGAATGATCCAGGATCCACGAACTGTGAATCAGATGAGGCCATAGGGAAGACCTGGTGGCCAATCATGCGTTAGAGTGTCCCTCGATGGTTCCTCCTGAGGGGGGATCAGGGCAAAGTAGCATCTGCATTTGTAGTTTGGGGGGGGGAAGAAAATAGGTTGCAGCAAGGCTTGACTGAATTGCAATGGGCCCAGAGGGCAAGGAACACATGGAACGCTTGCAATGCTAGGAGAACTGCCCTCAGTTCCAGGACATTTATGTGCAAATTAGCCTCCATGGGGGACCAGGTGCCTTGGACAGTCTTTCCCTGGAAATGCCCCCCATCCTAACAGGGAAGCATCTGTGGTCACCTTACCCCGTGGAAGACAGAACGTTCGACACCAATGATTCGTTTGTTGGTTCATCCACCATAACATTTCTTCCTTGCAATGGTTTGAAAGACGTAACGTGGTCAAGTGGGTAAATTAGCAACGACCATTGTGCGGAAAGGAGCCACCGTAGGATTCTCATCTTCAGTCTCACCAGTGGTACCAATGTAATGGCAGCTGCCATAGAGCCTAAGAGTTGCAGTACAAGACATAGGTCTGAGAAGGTCTTTGATTTGGTGTGCTATGTTCGAACACCTGTGAGGAGGGAGAGAAGCTTAACAGGATGTTGTGTCGAACACCGCTCCAATGAATTCCAGTGTCTTCATTGGAGACAATGAGATTTGTCCTTGTTGACGGTAATCCCCAAGTGGAGAACGAGACCTTGAGTGTAAGAAGATTCCTGTTCGGAGCAGTAAGGAGCCAATTGTCTAGATAGGGGAATCACCAGAAATCCTTGTAGTCAAAGATGAGCTACCACTACTGCCACACATTAGGTTAACACTCAAGGGGCTGTCGAGAGACTGAATGGCAGTGTCCTGAACTGGTAGTGATTGGCTCTCAGCCGGGAGCGGTGATCCATCTTTATGTGGTAGTACGCGTCCTGGAAGGTCTACAGAACACATCCAGTTATCCCTCCCTAGGAAGGGAAGTATGAATTGTATTGTGACCATCCGGAAATTTTGAAGTTTGATAAATTTGTTCAATAGGCTGAGATGCAGGATTGGTCTCCAGTCCCATCTTTTTGGCAATAAAAAGAACCTCGAGTAAAACCTGGATCTTGTCTGGTGGTACTGTTTGGATGACTCTTTTCCTTGGCAACTTTTCTATTTCTAAGGCTGCTAATTCCCTTTGATTAGGTGGTACATCAGGGATGGGAGTTAAATTGAATGGTATTTTGTAGCCTCTGGATATTATTCTCTGCACCCAAACATTGGTAGTAATAAGATGCCAGGCTGGTAGATGCAAAGAAAAAAACGACCACTGAATGCTTCCAGAGGAAAGCATTCGGGCCACTGCTCAGGAGCGCTGGTAGGTTCTGCTGGAGAAATAATCTCTAGCTCCCTGGTTACACGGACCCCCTCTACCCCAAAAGGGACATCTTTCATATTTTACCCCCTCTGCCCCAGGGGGGGGGGGATTTTTCACCACGAGTGTCATGAAAGGTCCTTGGAAATTCTTAAACCACATTTTTCCTCCCTTCTGGTTCCTGGAGTAGGACCTTTGGGGGTTAGGAAAGGCTTATGCCCATAGCAGACAAGGTCTTTCTGACTTTCTCACTACGTGCAAGTGTGTCTCTTACTTTGGGTCCAAAAGGTGCAGATTCGTCAACAGGTGCATTGACGAAGGAAGATTTTAAGGGGTCTGCAAAGTCACAACTGCATCCAAGCATTACGCCTCATGACAACGCCTGATGCGGCAGCTCGAGCTGCCCCCTCGGAGTGAGATATCAAACGTATTGAGGAGTTTGAGATGGTTTCAAGGTAGCTAGCTGCAAGACGACAGTATCATGCACCTCATCAGGCAGTACCCCACCGAAGAGGGAGACATTTCGGAAATTAGGTCTCTTTCGAGGAGAGTAAATTGTATCAGATAGAACAGCGACCGAATGGCGCTGAAGCATAGGTCCGTTTCCCTAGTCTGTCCATGGTCTGGGACTCTCTGTTTGGAGGATGGACGGTGGAACTATCTTCTGCCAGTTCCCTCTTGGTGGCCGCCCCTACAACCATATAGAATAAGAATCAACTGTCAACTGTTAGGACCAGTGGGGCTGGTCTTCAGGTTTAGATAAAATTTTTTGTCTGGCCTCTGAGGGACAGGTTCTACATTGTCCGGGGCCTTCCAGGCATGCTGCACAATGATTTTAACAAGATCATCTGCTGGTGCAGTCACCCAGGAAGTAGACTGCTGGGCAAGGAAGGCCTGCAGAAACACGATTCCTCAGAAGGGTTACAGAACTTCCAGTTTCCCCGCTGCTTAAATGTCTCTGAATGAGATGTCATCTGGGGTAGACCGTGGGGACCCTTCCCCCTAATCACAATCAGTATCTTCGGTGATGAGTCCTCTGGTGAATCAAGGTGCTTCCCCTTGCACCGTTTCTTCCGGGGGTGACTCCCCAGTGGCATCTTCTGAGGAGGACTCTGGAGAAGGGGTTCCCTTCAAAGAGGGTTCTTGTGACTCCCGTGCCCGCGGTCCCAAAATAGAGGATTGGGAGGTGCATGCTAGGGGGGGGGTTCTAATACTGATGTCATTGTTTTTTTGATTGGGAGGTGCACGCTAGGGGAGGGTTCTAATACTGATGTCATTGGTGCTGACTGCAAGTCTACTACCTGTACAGCAGGCCCACCTGAGGAGGGATGGGAGTCCGGAACCAGGAGGGACAACCTCTGAACCGGGGTAACACCTCGCCGTGAGGAGCCCACCTCCAGGTGAGGAACTCTGAGAGAACTGGAATCTGAGCCGTGGACATAGACGGCGCCAGCAAGAAAATAGGCACTGGGCTAGGTACCAAGGTACAGATGGTCCAAGCACTGCTTTGGGAGAGCATCAGTTCCACTGGAGCCGATGCAGCAAGGGTGGACGGTGCCAACATGGAAAACACGGCTGTCAGAACCGAGACAGTATGCACCGGAGTGGAAGTATCTTGTCCTTGGCAGGTATTCGAGTTTTGGAGCCGATGGAGCAGAAGAAACTATCGGCACCGTGGCTGGGGATGGTGCCGAAGCAGGTACAGTCATCGAAGCTGATGTCAGATACAAGGACTGCACTGAAGTCAGCGGTGCCGAGGTCGGAACCGAAATAAGGGTGAATATCATGGATGGCACAGAGGGAGAAAACACAGAGCCTGGTGCCGAAGAGGTCTGCGCCAAAGGCGCCAGCGAAGCACGGAGCCGACTCAGTTCCGTAACTGACAGAGAAGCAAGAACCAAGTGATTCTATTTGTCCTTATGTTTTTTTTTTTTTGTAATCAGTTTTTTCCTTATGTTTTTTGGTCTTTGGAGGGGGTGAGACCTCTGACCCAGATACAGCCTCTGAAAAAGGTGTCGAGTAATCCGTTTTTCCTTATGTTTTTTGGTCTTTGGAGGGGGTGAGACCTCCAACCCAGCCACAGCCTCTGAAAAAGGTGTCTTTTTAAGATGTTTATTTTTACGTTCTGCTAGTGTACAATTACTAAAACTAGCACAAATGTCACAGTCAGCTTTAATATGATCCACGCCCAAACAGTAGACACAACGAACATGTGTATCTGAGTTAGGCATCTTATGTCCACACTTGTCACACTGTTTAAATCCCAACTTACCTTTGTCTGACATAGTAAGGCAACAAGGCTATCCTATAGAATAATTAAGGGAGAAAATACCAATTATGTTATTTAAAAAAAAATACCACTAGCAAAAAGGGAAAGGCCTATCAAAGACAGGAGAGAGGAACAGTACCAATAAAGGTAAAAAATTAAGTTACCAAGGAAAATGGTAGGAAATACGCTTAGGTTATAGGCGAGAATGAGAAAAGGCTAATTTGACTAAAAAGTTAAATAATTTTGAAGAGAAACTGCCTTAAAATTAACAATTTTATACTTGGCTTTGAGAGAGTTTGCTAGCATGTCTGACAAGGAACACGGCAAACGAGATCTGGAATAACTAGAAGAGGGGAATTATGGGTAGGTCTTAGCTGAGAGTCTTTGGCTGGTGTGAGCTTGGAAACGGCTGTATCGGTTCCGAGGACAGAACCGAGGTCCTAATGGTAATGAATAAACAAAGATTTACAGCATCAGATGTAGCATTATGGGTAGTGCTTGACTCGAGAGTTTGGAGAGCGCGAGCTGGAAGATATGGCAGAGTCTGTTCCAAGGTTCGGAACCGAACCGTCTGTCAAAGATTGGTGAAGATCAACAACACAGATGGGACGTTTTGGTAAGACATAACTTTTTTCTTCCTTTTTTATATCTTGACCTTGCTTGTTCACCTACCTATTTGTCATTGCCTCCTTTATATTTCTTTCTCTGTCTGCTTTAGCCATGTGTTCCCCAATGCCTGTATGCCTTACCTTCCTGTGTTTCCCAGTTATTCTTCATATATAAAAAATGGGGCTGCTTCATACCTTTCAACTCTACAGAATTGCGCATAAATGTTCAGATGTTTGCCTCATATTTTTGGCTTGCTCCTCTAAAATATGTTTTTGTGGTAAAATCATTGAGGATTCCAGTCATTGAATAACGAGAACATCCGCGTTTCAGACTTCATATTCTTCAGACAAAGCATAACAGTGCAAAACATGTTATTCTAGCAACTTTCTGAGCTTATATAAAGAGCATTTTAGGTATACCATTTGTTCCTCTATTGCTTTTGGCTTCTAAGCAAATAAGTAAGAAAATATGGGCTGCTTCCTGTAAAATAACTTTCCAAATAACTAGTGGACTTCCTCTCTGAGCATCCCACCCACTTTCTTGTTGGGTATACCTCTGTTTACTGCCCCTCAGGCTATTTTTCATTTCCTGCCTTCCCAGCTCTTGTTGAAGCACTACACTGCACACGATATTATTCCATCATGTGATTAGGTCCACGGTGACATTTGTAATGCTTCACGTGTGGTACCTGGCTACGGCACTTTCATTACCTTTATTACAGTTGCGCAAGTCTGTTTTCTTAAGGCTGCTCGTTGTTCTTCACATAATTAACGTAGCAGGGTACTTCATACTCTGACGTAGCTCACTTCTGTACTCAGTTAACTTTAAGTTATTTTAAGTTTTTCACAGGTTGATAATGTGCTTTTTCTTTCCTAAATGGCTCAGTACGAAAGCCTTTGCTGCAAACCTTTAAGAATCCTGTTACCTAGCATCTGACACATACTGAACAAAGCCCGAGTCTTGAAAAGTGTATTTTCCAAAAGTAGACTAGTCACCTAATTTAACGGTGCTGGACTAATTATTTGTGTTCAAATACAGCTCACCAGTTTTTAAACTTCTGATTGGTTTTAACTACCCTGTACCCTCCTATCGTACTCAGAAATGGACACATAGCGGGAGAAATAAGCACAGCTAAAGTACCCACTGTCTGCGCCAGGCAACCATACAAGATCAACAGACGGCGCACGTTTGTACTACTAAAAAGTACCACACCAGAACAAAAACATACCGGTTTCACCGATTACATCCGTTTTTCGTAGCAGCCAACACCTTTAAAACTAAGAAATGAAAAGCACTGGGATTCAGGTCATTAGAAAATCCCATCTCGCTCTTGACCGGTATCTGTATTCAGTTACATTATTTTCAACAAGATACTCTATCGACTACCTTCATCTTCCCAGTACCTAAACCAAAAACGCACTATTTTAAATAGTTTTTCTCAAAGTTAATGTCTGTTTGGTAAACAGAACTATTTATCAAGTGCCAAAATTGTCCGCAAAATAAAGATGTGGTTCCAGTCCAGTTCTTTCAAGTACAATTGTTGGTGATTAACGGTACCTACCTACGCTATCAGGGAGGTCATTTACATGTTGCTGTGACTTTGTGATTTATTTTGTTGTATACTAACCCCCGAAATCATTTTTGCGTTTTCTAACATTACACTTGCTGAGGGCACTGAAACGCCTATACAGAATTAAATTATTTAAGTCCCAGTGAATAGAGAATTAAAAGAAGATAACCCATAACTTCGAGAACGACGTAGTAAGAAATTTAGTCCGTGCCCTGGTTGCCGACTGTTGCCATCTGCAAAGTGTTACGGTCTCTGCGATACCGACTCTTTGTTCTTATGGCTATTTTTAGATAACAGACGATGCCAAACAAAGTAAAGTAGTGTCTTCCGGCTTGTTAAATTATGTCAATTCAACGGAAATCCACCTTTTTCCGTTATGACAATTAAAGCACGAAGTACCTTCAGGAACCTCTGGCCCCATCTACCTTAAAGGGGAATGCAGCTAAGATGAACCAAAATACAACAGAACCCGCAAGTGTAATTTTGACAGTTATCGACGAACAGCACACAAAATTATTTAAAAACTTCGAAGTGTCCGACGCCACCCGTTCCAACTGAACTGAGTAAGTCTAAACCTAAATCCTAAAGGCCCGACCACTATATTTAGGGGTAAAGATGACCGCCTCACGGTCACTCCCAAAACACGCAGTCAGAATAAAAAAAATATGTCACACCAGTAAATAATTTCCGCTTTCATATTTCTTAAAGTTGAAGGTTTAATGTAACAATCATTGATCTGAATTAGTGACTCGCCAAACTGTGTACTCCCCATAAGACGCACTAAGTGGTACAGCTGGCTTTTTTACCTAGTTTTTGGACGCCTGTTTAGCAGCGGATGCGCGAATCAATAGGTTGGGGAGATGGGACGAGCTGGAAGTAATTCTAGTTTTACTGATCATTGTCTTTTTTGATGCCGTTTAATAAATAGGAGACCCAGGTAAGACAAACTGCAAGGTAGATGTACAGCTAGATGGTTTATCTTATTCTTTAAAGCAGATAGAGCAAAGCTGAGGTTTTAATGACCGGTTACAGAACATACAGTTAAGCTGTCTGTGATACGTTTCCTACATATGTCAAGCTAGACTGAGGTAATTAAAATACGCTGATCATTACTCAGCTCGGGGCACCAGAAACCACTTCACGTGCACACCAGACAGACACAGCAGTTTGACTTTTTGGGCTGGAATGTGAGTGACTGCGGAAAGTAAATACAAAGACCAAGTGTCACTATTTCCTTATGAGGAAATACTGTACTGCTGATAGTTCTTTTCCCCATCCTTCAGTTTAAATGTTTGCCCATGGATTTGTGGTGGATGGATCAATGACGCTATTAAGCAGGAGTCTTTTACCGCTTTAGGAATTTCTTAGAGACTACTGCTGATAATGTCGGGTTTAGAGAGTGATTAAAACGAAACTTAAATTTCAGGTTACTAGGAACTCCAGTAAATTGTTACTTAACAAGTGCATTTCTAATTAACATAATCCCATACGGTATTATTGAATATATATGTGCATGTATGTGTGTAGTTATATATTATTTGCTGTGCTTTTAAGCAAATAGTTACCCCTTAGACGTTGCCCTTACCAGTATTATTTCGCGCCTGCACACTACTGACAAGATTGGCAACACTAAAATGGTTAGCATGGAGAAAATCGATGTTTGTGCAGTGACGGAAACCTGGTTCAAGGCTCAAGAGAGCACCCCAGCACTGCCAGGTCACAATTCATATCATACCTTCCAGCCTCAGTTACCAGATCGCAGAACAAAGGGTGGAGGTGTATCCATAGTCATCAAGGATACCCATATCTCCAGGTTAGTAGCGCAGCATGATGCCCCAGAGATCATCCATGCGCAACTATCAGCAGGCAAAACCACATTTCAAGTCGTAGCCGGTTATAGATCGCCCACCATGTCCCAAGATGCTCACTCTGCATTCCTTGAGACATTGGAAAATGTAAAGGTCCTACCCAACACCATAATCTTGGGTGATTTCAACTACCCTGGTATAGACTGGGCGAACTACCAATGTTCCAACTCCTATGCTCAGCGATTCATACAATTTATAAATTCAAATGCCCTTGAACAACTAGTATGTTCCCCCACTAGAGGGGACAACATATTGGATTTAATCATCACAAATATGGGCGCCCATTGTACCACACCCGTTATCACCCCGTCCTTGGTCAGATCCGACCACAAACTGATAACCCTGGACATCCTCACTCCTCCACCTCCCCCAATCAAAGAAACCATAGTCAAAAACCTTTCCAAAGCAAACTTCAAACTACTTGCATCGGAAGTGGAAAGCTTCACTATTCCCTTGCAGAAGGGTAATAATATCCAGGATGCGGAATCCTACACCAAGGCACTCTTTATGTATCTTCAGGATTGCATGGACCGTGCTATCCCAAATAAAACCAAGACTCCTTCCTCAAACAAGAAGAAACCAGTCTGGTGGACCCCTGCCATAAGCAAACTTTACAATTAAAGGAGGAGACTTATACAAAAAAAGGCCAAATCTCAAGTAGAAAAATCATCCCTGATCAACATTAGTAAGAAATTGAGGGCCCTCATCAAGTCAACTAAAGCTAATTTTGAAAAGAAAGTTGCCAAGGATGCCGAGGATAACCATAAGGCCTTCTATGGCTACGTCAAAAACCTAAATGGCAATGCTGTACAAAATGGAACAAAATACACTGACCCTTCTGACATTGCCAACATCTTGGCTAACAGGTTCAGTGCAAATTTCTCCCCCCCCCCGTCACCACCTACAGGGCCTATTACCATTCTAGGGGATTGTGAAAGTCCAATTATTACTGATACGTTGGTTAACAAGGCTCTATCTAAAGCTAAAAACACTGCCTCCATGGGACCAGATGGTGTCCCAGGCTGTGTTATACGCGAGCTCCAAAAGGG
>NC_056750.1:282557479-282616857 GCF_019279795.1 Protopterus annectens | reverse complement strand
AATCATTTTTAAAAACAGAATAGTGAATTTACAGAAACTGATGCCTCCAGGAGTTGTACTGCTAGGGGTCCTGCTGTTGCAGTCTGTGGATTGGGTCATGCAAGATATGAAAGTTTTGTACATACTATAATGATAGACCTTCTTGATTCTAGTTGGTATGGTGCATTATATCTTTCCACCTTCCCATTCCTTAGTTTTCTGCCTGCTTCATACCATTCTAGTGGGCATACAGGAGATATGGGGGGCACTGTTACTTAATGCTTTTGCATTATAGTAGGTTAGAGTATGACTGCTTCTTTTTCTGTTAAGCATTTCTTGTAAGCTGAGACACTTAGTTTGGAGCTAGGAGGAGGAGGAAGAAGAGAGTTACATAAGGGGAAGAGCTTGAGATTAGGAGAGTTTCTAAAGTTGCCAGATCAGAAACATCTATGACATTTACAGAAACTTGCATCATAAAAATCTGTTGCTATTGCAGTTGCATATGTTTAATTTCTCTACTTGCTTAATGGAACAAGAGGATAAAGCCCTGACTGCACCGGGGGGGGGGGGGGGCACCATCCAGAGACTGATGGAAGGGATTGCCCAAGGTCAGCTTGCCTATCCTTGGATGAGAGTTGTAGGAAGGTCCTGCTACCTGAGCATCAGAAGGTTGCAGCAGCTCACCAGCAGGAGAACATGCCAGTCTACCAAGGTGCACCTGCACTGGAGCTAACATGTGTTTGTGTTTATGGAAAACACTCCCCAGTGCTGTTTGAGTTACAGGTTTGCTTTGGCAGTGCGTGTACTTTCTGCTGTTCAAGGGAGGGGAATTTTAGACCAGATGCCCTGACCACTCAAGGATCATCAGCAGGAGAACATGGCAGCCTACCAAGCTGTGGTTGCACTGCAGCTAAGATGTGTTTCGCTTGTTGGGTTCATGTCAGGATGGCAAGCATGTGTGGATTTAGCTCAAAAAGCTTTGTTATATACAAACATATCAGGATTGAGGCTAAGTAACTTAAATATAAATAAACTAACAAACAGACTACTGCATGCTTAGATGTTATCTCTCTGACTGCCCTCTCAAAATGGCACTGCTGCCTTACACATGCTCTCTCTTGTATGCATGTGCACACCCTGAACTGCTTCCTAAAGATGCAGCACCCTATATGGTCTACATCCTCCCTGTTTGAGAAATAGGCATGCATGAAATGCTGACTATTATTATTGCTGCGATTTGTACAGAATGATCTTTAGTCATACATTTTACAGAACTAGGTTGCAAATAAAAAAAAAAAACACTCATGTCCAGGTTGCTGTGTATTTTACACTAGGTCTAGAGATACGACCCGATCATGTAACATAAAATTTAGAACCAGGAGTAGCAACAGGGACTGGTACTGATGAATGTTCAACTTCAGGGACATCTGGAACATCAGCTGGAACTGAAACAGGTAATGAGACATGTCCTTCGACAGGTACACCATCTGGTTTGTTCTGTATCACAGGTACGATGCTGTGATATCTGTTCAGGTGCAGGAAGATGTCTGCGATTTCTCCTGTATTCTATACCCTTAGATTCCACTAGGTGTGATCTAGGCTCTGCACAAATACCTCTCACTTGACCCATTCGATCAAATCCTTTTTTCGTCTGCATCCTCATTATCTCTCCATTTTCCAGTGGATAAAGAAATCTGCTCATTTTATTATAGTTGGACTTCTGGAATTAATACTTTTTGAACAGTTGGGCTTTGATTGCTCTGGTGTTTTTAGCATTAGGTACAAACAAACTGGAACTGATAACCAAGGTTGTTCTGGTTTGCCTAGATAGAAGTCTCTGAGCAGGTGAGCCAAAGATATTGTCACTGGGTATATTTCTAAAGTTGTGGATTCAAGAAAACATCAGTATTGTCATGCTTTGACCTTTCAGTTAATTGCTTTGCACTTTGTACTGCTTTCTCAGCTAGACCATTCGATTGCAGATACTCAAGACTACTAGTAACATGAACAAATTCCCATTCCTTTGCATATTTCTGAAACAATTGACTGGTAAATTGGGTACCATTGTTAGAAAAGAATTTGTGCGCACTACCATGGACTGAGAAGTGATGTTTCAATTTAGTGATAACAGTACTGGACGTCAGGTTAGGTAACAAATCAATCTCAAACCAGTTTGAGTAAGAGTCTATGAACACTAAATAATGTTGAGTGTTTCTCTCGGATATGGCAGCTGTTGACCAAGGTAGTTCAGGAATCTGGCTTAGCTGAAGAGGTTCTTTCTGTAAGTGCAACTTAGTACTATTGCATACAGAACAAGAAGAAAGTACTTTATCAATGTCTTTTGCTAGAGAAGGCCAAAATACGAGAGATCTCGCTCTACATTTAGTAGCTTCTGAACCTGGTGGCAACAGTGCAAAATCTAGATGTACTCATGTTGTAAGGAAGTAGAAACAACAATTTTAGGACCTTTGAATATGATGCCATCTTCCATCAGCAACTCGTCTCTGTAAGGAAAATAAGGTTGCACTCCTACTGGTACACTTGATTGCCTTGACAGCCATCCAGCACAGATGAAGTGGTTGAGATTTTGCAGAATTGGATCAGCCTTTGTATGATCTCTAAGTCTTGCGGATGAAAAATTATGCACTTCCATGACATTGAAGTCAAAATTTTCTGCATGAAGCTTTTCTGTAGTATTTCTGGGCTATCTGGATAAGGTATCAGCCAGTTAAAGAAGTTTGCCTTTAGTATAGACCATTTTGAAATTGTACTTTTGCAATCTACGCATCATTTGTTGTAGTCTTGCTGGAGCTGTGTGCATAGGCTTCTTTAAAGTAGTTCCTAGAGGCTGGTGATCAGTTTCTGTCTGGATAGGTCAACTATAAATATAATCATGGAACTTTGAACATGTGAACACAATTGCCAAAAGTTACAACTGTTCGTTTGTTTTATCTTGACTGGATGAGCGACACAAGTACACAAGAGTTTTCTATCCGAAAGATTCAGCAAAAACTTCACCCCTCTGTCCTCCATCACTAAATGAAGACATTCCCAGTACCTGCCCCCTTCCCCTTATATCTAGAGAACAGGTCATCACTGCTCTATCAAAGGCAAAAAATACAGCCTCCATGGGACCCAATAACATCCCATACTGCATCCCACATGAACTCAGGCAGGAACTTACAGTACCATTAGGTGCCCTATTCAACCAAAGCCTGAGTACTGGCTTCGTCCTAGCTGAGTGGAGGACAGGCACTGTCATCCCTTTGCACAAAGGTAGAGCGTCCATCAGTCCGGGAAATTATAAACCCATCAGCCTAACTTGCCTGATCTACAAAGCTATGGAATGGATTATCACGGACCTCATTAACAAAGACATTGGCAACCTCCAAACACTCAATCCCTCATAGTTTGGTTTTGTCAAAGGGAGGCAGTGTCTGTTAAATCTGGTCGACTTCTTTGAGACAGTCACCAAAGCCATGGATGAGGGGAAGATAGTGCACACTGCCTTCCTTGACCTGGCCAAAGCCTTCAACACTATTCCCCACTCAGGCATAATAGATAAACTCTCTCAGTTGGGCATCAATCTGTATGTTACTAAATGGGTAGCTAACTGGCTTGCTGATAAAACCCACCTAGTCAAAATAGGGGAAGCCACCTCATGCAGTAGACCCGTAACAAGCGTCATACCCCAGGGTTTGGTCTTGGGGCCTCTGTTGTTTGGGATATACTTTTCTGAGTTGCAGGCCAAAACCAGTATGCTATAGCTGATCAAGTTTGCAGATGACTGCAAGCTGGGTGCTGTCATCAATTCCCCTAGTGATGTGGACCTCCTCCAAGAAGGACTCACCCAAACAAATAACTGTTGCCAGAAACATGGCCTCAAGCTGAATACCAAAAAATGCATCATCATCCCCTTTGGAGAGAGTGACATCCCCACAAATTATCACATTAATAACAATGTCCTAAGCATTCAATCAGTTGTGAAGGATTTGGGCACCCAGGTTGATAACCTGACTTTTGACCACCATATTGCTTCCATTGTTCGGAAAGCTTTGTAAATGGCCCACCTCATAAGTAAGGGTATCTCATCCAGGGAAAGGAGGTCATAACATCCCTGTATTCTTCCCTTATAAGGCCCATTATTGAGTACAATGCCCCGTTTGGCATGTACCTCGCAAAACATATGCATCAGCTGGACAGACCACGAAGGTTCCTCACCAGATGAATCCAGGGCCTCAAAAATCTACCATACATAGATAGGCTAAAAGCCCTATCCCTCTCTCAGTTTCATACAGACTCCTCAGAGGTGACCTCTGTCTGGCATACAAGGCGATCTCAGACCCCGCCTTGATGGGACTGCTGCATATCGGCAAGTCAAGTTCCACTCCAGTGACCCACACGCATGGCTTCAACCTGGTCTGTGACATCACTAGGACATGTTGGCATGACATATTTGTGTCCCAGAGACTCCCACATCTGTGGAATAGACTTCCTCTCCACATCAAGCAGAGTACCTCTTTACCCCTTTTTAAGTGCAACATGGATAACTGTATGGGAAATGGAAAATACATCTTGGGATTCCATCCGTGTCCCTGCTGGACAGGGGGATTGGGTGCTGACTTGTCTAAACATGGGCTAAACTTTTGGCTAGGCTTATAAGGGCCTCAAGATCAGTTCCCTTGTAACATCCTATGATCCTAATGAGCAGGTTGGGTGATACAGCACTCAAACGATTAAAAAGGCCAGAAACAAACTTCAGGTACCAAAACTTGCACAAATTATTTATTTTGCAAATAAAATAATACGAAGGACTCATAAAGCACAAAACACATTGTTAATCAAACAAGTAGCATAAAAAATATTATTAATCAAATGAAAGGACTGAAATGCATTGCTGATTAAACGGAGTGTTCGAAACCATGATGTTTGATAAAATTATCAGAAATACTTATATAGGGTTCAGAGTTACCTCCGATTTGCATAATGAGCATGTTTAAAGTAAAATGAGCACAAGAAAAGGATAGTGACCATGATAAGAGGTCAAATGGGCATAACGAGTACAATAAAAGGGCTAAATAAGCTTAGAAAAGCAAGGTGACTGCATGTTTTTAGTAAATAACAGTATTCTGGCATTAGCTACTATTATGCATTGACTGAAGCCATTCAAAGCATAACTAGAGTTGTTCAAAGTTTCTCAGAGCGTGCAAAGTGTTTGCAGTGTGTGCTTTATTACAGTGCAATTATTTCAAAGAGTTTACTGTGTGCAAAGTACAGTTATTTGGCAAAGTGCAGTCACAATACAGCCATGTCGAAAGGTTTCTTGTGCTGTGTACATTTCTTCACAGAGTGACTCCATTTCAAAGTGTTTCTTACACTGTAAAGATGTATTTGGCAAAGTACAGCCAATTCTGAAAAGTTTTGTGCTGTGTACAGTTCATTTGCAAAGTACATCCATTTCAAAGTGTTTCTTACAATGGTAAAGGGTGATTTTGCAAAGTACAGTGATTTTAAAGTGTTCTTGTGCTACGGAACTTTATTTAACAAACTGCAGTTGTTTCAAAGAGTCTGTTGTGTTATTGGGCATAGTTACAAGTTCTGGTATAAATTTCTGGCAAATATATGTGTGCTTGTGTGTGTGCATGTTTGTGTGTGTGTGTGTGTGTGTGTGTGTGTGTGTGTATGTTCGTACATAATTTCAAGCACCTTCACTACTGTTTGTTGCTATGGCAGAAGAATTTCACAGACCCAGTCCACTTGTGTTTGATCATAATACTGCAGAGAATTGGAGAGTATTTGAGCAGGAATACAACATTTTCATACAAGCAGCTTTTTCTGACAAAGATGCACATATGACAGCATTTATTTTGCTTAACTTAGTGGGGTCAGAAGCCATTGAAAGACAGCGTTCATTTGTGTATGCATCAGCAGTATATGCAGGAGATGGGGAAAACTGCCATGTACCAGCCGAATCAAGAGAGTACCCTGAGTGCGTGAAATGTAAATTCAGAGAAATGTGTAACCCCCAGACAAATGTTGCATTAGACCAGCACCTATTTTATACAAGAGACCAAAACCCAAGAGAAACTTTTGCAGCTTATATCACTGACTTGAGAAATAAAGCTAATATGTGCAGATTTGGTGATTTGAAAGACAAGTTGATAAAGGACAGGCTTGTGTATGGTGTTAATAATGCTGCAGTGAGAAAGATTTTGCTTCGTGACAGTAATTTAATGCTGAGCAAAGCTATAGAGATTTGTCAAATCCATGAGCTTACAAAAAGGCACACAAGTATGCTTGCATGTGATAAGAACATGGTTTCAGGAGCCTCTAGAGCAAGCTTAGACAGCATGCAGTATGTTGCTAGCAGAAGCAGGCCTAAGCACATGGCAGCTGCACCCCCTGCAGGTTTTCCGGGAGGACTCGTAACTTTCCAGCAAGTTCTAAGACTAGCTCAGCAAAACGGACATGCTCAGTGCAGTATTAGGGTGAGTCAGCAAAACTCAAGTCAAGTTTTATTGTAAACTGTTGTAACTCTGGTACCAATCATGAATCTAAAAGAGAAGTGCTTAGCATTTGGTCAGCAATGCTACTAGTGTAGAAAATGGAACCACTTTCAAAAGTTTTGTAAATCAAGCAAGCTTCAAGTAGAAAACTGCATCCCTACTTTCTATGTAGATGGTGTATCGCATCCATATTACAGTGATGACCATTTAGATTGTCGAACGCCTAAACATCGACACCTAAATGTTGAACGCTGAAAACCGTGAAAAAACAGGTGAAAAAATTTGCATGGCCAAAAAAAAAAAAAACAGATTTTAAAACCCCAACCCCCCCCCCCCCAACTGAATATACCAACTCCGAGATCGCTCTACATCGGGGAAAAGGGCAAATTTCTGATGACGACCAAGCAAATTTTTTCCCTGGGAAAAAATTCACATAATTGGCCGTTCGCGGTTTTCAGCGTTTGACATTTAGGTGTCGACGTTTAGACATTCAACAATCTAAATCTTCGACGACGTGATAGGAATCCGGTCTATCAGTGGTCTGTGAAAAGGTTAATGCAGTAGATTTGTTGGCAAAGAACAAAGTATTTTGTACTGTTAAAGTGTAATGTTATGTCGGCAGAAACATTTGCTACAGTGAAAGCTGGTGAACAACTTAATTTGACTAATTGTGTGAAGCTTGTTGCTTATGGAGGTAAAGAGATTCAAACCAAAGGCTCAGTACTGCTTTAATGCTGCTCGGTTGAGAACAGGTACAGCGTGCAATTCTGTGTAGTCAGAAGACCTGTGCAGTCATTATAAGGTCTCAGAGACAGTTTAAGAATTAAACTACTTTCTTTTACCAAAGCAGTCCATCATGTAAGCACATGTCCTAGTTCCAGCTTCACTGATGCTATTTTGAGTACGGTGATGTTTTTAATGATAAGCTAGGCAAACTTCCAGTTGAGTACTCCATGAAATTAAGCCCAGAGGTCAGTCCAGTGGTCAGACCAGCGAGGAGAGTTCCGATAGCTATGCAGGACAAAGTCAATGTCCAGTTACAGAAGATGGTGCAACAAGGTGTGATTTGTCCAGTCACAGAACCAAGTGAGTGTGTGTCTTCCATAGTAGTTGTTCATAAGAAAAGCTCGGATGGAATCAGAATATGCATTGACCCAAGAGAATTGAACAAAGCATTAATGAGAACTCATCATCCTATGCGTACAGTCGAGGAGGTTGCTGCCGTCATGCCAAGTGCCACTTTTTTTTCTGTCTTGGATGAAGAGACTTTAATTTGGCAAGTAGTGCTTGAACGCAAATCTTCACTACTGACTACATTCAGTACTCCATTTGGTAGACACAGATTTCTCAGAATGCCTTTTGGAGTAAATTCTGCCAGTGAAGTCTTTCAGCATCCAGTGGAGCAAATTTTTCGGGTTGTCTGTGTGCTATAATAGTGGATGATTTACTAGTTGGAGGTAATGGGAGAAACAGAGCATGACAAAAAGCATGACAGAAACCTCAGGAAAGTTCTGGACAGAGCACATGAAGTGAACTTGAAGCTCAGTCCTCTGAAATGTAAGTTCAGGCTACCAGAAGTTACTTATGTAGGTCATTTATTTACCAGTACGGGCTTAAGACCAGATCCTTCCAAACAAGCAGCCATTCTTGAGATGCCAGCTCCAGACAACACCCAAGCCCTACAGCATTTCCTTGGTACGGTTAACTATTTTTGCAAGTTTATACCTGACTTTAGTGAGGTATCAGTGCCTTTAAGAGAGCTGACACGCAAAAATTTGGCCTGGTCATGGCTGGAAGAGCACCAGAGAGCATTTGATAACCTCGAACAGCAAATTGCCAATCCACCTACATTGAGATACTATGATGTTCACAAACCAGTAATTATTTCCTGTGATGCTTCAAGTTTGGACTTGGTGCAGTTATTCATCAAGAGGGCAGACCAGTTGCCTGTGCGTCTAGAACTCTTACCCAAACTGAAATGCAGTATGCTCAAATCGAGAAGGAACTTTTGGCAATTGTGTTTGCATGTTCAAAGTTCCATGATTATATTTATAGCTGAGCTATCCAGATCGAGACAGATCATCAGCCTGTAATCACTATTTTAAAGAAGCCTATGCATACAGCTCCAGCAAGCCTACAAAGAATGATGCTCAGATTACAAAAATACAACTTCAAAATGGTCTATACAAAAGGCAGACTTCTTTATCTGCCTGATACCTTATCCAGATTGCCCACAATTACCACAGTACAGCTTGATGCAGAGATTTTTGACTTTGATGTCATGGAAGTGTGTAATTTTTCTACCATGAGACTTGATGAGCTAAGAGCTCATACAAAGACTGATCCAATTTTGTAGAATCTCAACCACTTCATCAATGTTTGATGGCCATCAAAGCAATCTTGTGTACCGTCAGAAGTGCAACCTTATTTTCCTTACAGAGATGACATGCTGATGGAAGATGGCATCATTTTCAAAGGTCCTAAAGTTATTGTTCCTACTTCGTTACAACATGAATACATTCAGAGTTTGCATCATGGCCACCCAGGTTCTGAAGCCACCAAAAGAAGGGTGAGAGGACTAGTATTTTGGCCTTCTCTGTCAAAAGACCTTGACAAAGTGCTTTCATCTTGTTCAGTATGCAACAGTACTAAAATGCATTTGCAAAAAGAGCCGCTTCAGCTAAGCCAGATTCCTGAACTACCTTGGTCAACAGTAGTCACTGACCTATTTGAGTAGAACAATCGGCATTACTTAGTGCTGGTAGACTCTTTTTCGAACTGGTTTGAGATCGATCTGCTACTTAACCTAAAGTCCAGTACTGTTATTACTAAGTTGAAACATCAGTTCTCAGTCCATGGTAGTCCACACAAAGTTATTTCTGACAACGGTACCCAGTTTACCAGTCAATTATTTCAGAAATTTGCAAAAGAGTGAGACTTTATCCATAATACTAGCAGTCTGGAATATCCACAGTCAAATGGCCTGGCTGAACGCGCAGTACAGAGTGCAAAGCAATTAATAGAGAGGCCAAAGAGTGACAATACCGATATCTTTTTGACTTTACTTAATCTCAGAAATACATTCAGTGACAACCTACTTGGCTCGCCTGCTCAGAGACTTCTGTCTTGGCAAACCAGAACAACCTTGCTATCGGTTCCAGTTTGCTGGTGCCTAATGCTAAAAACAACAGAGCAATTAAAGCTCAACTATTTAAGAAGCGTTCCTTTCAGAAGTCCAGCTGTGATAAAATGATCAGATTTCTTTGTCCGTTGAAAGAAGGAGAGGCAGTGAAGATGCAAACGGCAAAAGACTTTGATCGAATTGGTCAAATGAGAGGTATATGTGCCGAGCAGAGATCCTACTTAGTGGAATCTGAGAGTATAGAATACAGGAGAAACTGCAGGCGTCTTCTTCTGGTGTCTGACTTGATATCGCAGCATGGTAAATGTATTACAGACTCTAGATCTCAGAGCAACCCAGACAATGTTCATGTTGAAGAACATGTCTCAGTACTTATTCCCATTCCTGATGATGTCCCAGATGTCCCTAAAGTTGAACATTCCTTAAAGACAGTCCTCATTGCTAGATACAATTCTGATTTTTGTTACACGATCAGGTCATATTTCTAGACCTGGTGTAAAATTCACAGAAACCTGGACATGACTGTTTTATATGTGTTTAGTTTTGTATGACTGCATTTCATAGAATTAGTTCTGCACAACTGCATGTCAAAGGATCATTTCTGTATAATTGCATGCCAATGACTGCTGTCATTTTAGTGTATGACCTATTTCTCAAAGAGGGAGGTTGTAGAAGAGAGCATGTGTTGTAACTTTAAGAAGCATTTCCAAGTGATGACATGTGCATATAAATAGTGAGCACATGCAGGCAGCAGTGCCATTTTGAGAGAACAGCCAGAGTATTATCATGTATGAGTGCACTAGTCAGTCTGTTTATGAGTTTATTTAAGTTTAAGTTACTAAGCCTTAATCCTGATGTGTTTGTATATAATAAAGCAGCTTGAACCGAACCCAAAACTTTTCCACTGTTTTATCCTAACCAGACAAGTGACAGTATGTACATTTAGAAGCACCTGCAGCAATTGGAGAAATCACAAAGGTTCCTCACATGGAAGATTTAAGGTCTTCAGCATCTGTTCTAGGAGGACCATCTGTAATCAGTGCCATTTTATTCTGTTTCATACAGACCGCTCATAGGCGATCTCTGTCTTGCATATACGGCAATCTCTGACCCTGCTTTATTGGAAATGCTAGAAATCCATAAGTCAAATGGTACATGGATTACTCACTCTAATGGCCTTAACCTGGTATGTGACATTAATACAACCTGCTGGAGGGACATATTTGTTTCCCACAGGTTATCACACCTTTGGAACAGACTCCCACTTTATGTCAAGCAGAGCACCTCATTGGCCCTCTTCAAACACAATCTGGATGACTGGATGGGTAACTGTAAGTTCACCACAGGGATTCCGCCTTTGCCCTCTTGGACAGGGGTGATAGGTACTGATTGTGGAAATAAGGGCAAAACTTGGCTAGGTTTGTAGGGCCCTAGGTCATTAGCCTAATAACCTCCTATGGTCCTATGAAGAGAGCCCCTGAAAGATTTCCTTTATCCGTGTTGAGAAGGGTCGCATCTGTAAGTGACCATTCTGTTGTCATTGTGCTCCGGCCAGCCCAGAATCCATGCTATTTAAGACTGAGGTAATTGATTCTAAAGACAACCACAAAGCATTCTATAGCTATGTCAAGAATCTCAATGGCAACATTCAGATCTGCTCTGAGTTACAGCACAATGGCACTAAATATACAGAACCAACTGATATTGCCATCATCCTAGCAGATAGGTTCAGTGCTAACTTTAACCCCCTCTCACCCCCTAGAGGGCCCATCTCTATACCGGAAGAATGCAAAGTTCCTGTAATCACGGCTGCATAGGTAAAAATGACACTCTCCAAAGCCAAGAACACAGCATCCATGGGACCTGACAATATACCAGGCTGCGTTCTACATGAACTACAGAATGAACTGGCACCCTGCCTAAGTACCATGTTCAGTCATAGCCTCACCTCAGGCTTTGTGCCCACTGAATGGTGCACCGCGACGGTTATCCCACTCCACAAAGGGGGAGCCACGACGGACCCCAGGAACTACCGCCCCATTAGGCTGACGAGCCTGGTCTGCAAGTCCATGGAATGTATCATCATGGAACTCATAAACAAAGACATCTGTAATCTCCAAACTCTGGACCCTACCCAGTTCGGATTTGTAAAAGGCAGATCATGTCTCCTAAACCTGATTGACTTCTTTGAAGCAGTCACCAAAGCCATAGATGAGGGTAAGGTAGTTCACACAGCTTATATAGATCTCGCCAAGGCTTTCAACACCATCCCCCACTCTGGAATTATAGATAAGCTCACTAAACTAGGTATAAATCCCTATATCACAAGATGGGTTACCAACTGGCTCACGGACAGAACCCACACTGTGAAAGTAGCAGACTCCAAATCCGACTTCAGACCAGTGACAAGTGGAGTACCACAGGGTTCAATCCTGGGTCCTCTCTTGTTTGGTATCTACTTCTCTGAAGTACAGGCTAACACAGAAGGTCTTTAGCTAACAAAGTTTGCAGATGACTGCAAACTAGGAGCCATAATCGAAACTCCTAACGATGTGGACATACTACAAAAGGGACTCACTGAGACAGATGCCTGGTGTCAAAGCCATGGCCTGAAGCTCAATGCCAAAAAGTGTGTTGTCATCCCCTTTGGTAAAAACTCTGTACCCATGAACTACCACATAGCTGGTAGTCTACTTAATGCCGAAAATGTGATGAGACCTTGGGACACAGGTGGACAGTAGTCTCTCCTTTGATAATCACATCGCCACAGTGGCAGGAAATCCTTCTACGTGGCTCACCTCATCACAAAAGATTTCTCATCCAGAAAAAAAGAGGTCATTGTTCTTATCTACTCATCACTCATTAGACCCATAATAGAGTACAACACCCCTTTTGGTATGTACTTCACAAGACATCTACAACAACTGGAAAGGCCACAGAAATACCTCACAAAGAGGATTACTGGCCTCAAACAGATGTCCTACGCAGACCGTCTCAAAACACTCCAGCTTTACTCCGTCGCATATCACCTACTCAGAGGCGATCTCTACCTAACATACAAAGCTATGTCAAACCCAGAGCTGTTGGACATGCTCCACTTAAAGAAATCCCAATCCCTCCAAGCTACATGCTCTAGGGACCTAAACCTTGTCACCACAATAAGCAGAACATGCTGGAGGGATAGATTCCTGTCCCAGAGACTTCCCATACTCTGGAACAGACTACCTATCTATGTCAAATAGAGCTCCTCATTAGCACTCTTCAAGAAAAATGTTGATGATTGGATGGGAAATAGGAAATTCACCCCAGGGATCATTTCTGTGGCTCTGCTCAACAGGAGCACAGGAAAATAATTTTCTTGGGTGGCGAAAGCCAGGGTACATTTTTGGCTAGGCTTATGTAGGCCCTAGGGCCAATAGCCTAGTACCTACCTATGAACCTAAGTAGTACTATTAGATGCAAGTGGACAGTTGGTTGTGGATCAGTTTTTTAACTCTCCCACCACCAGCATAAATCTGTATGGATAAACCCAGCTTATCTCTTCACCCACTTTTCCTCATAAACCCACAAATACCTGCTCTATCTTGGATTGGACGCTTGTCTCTAAGCCTAACCTCTGTCATTACCCTGAATCCTTACCAGACTCAGTTAGTGACCATTCCCCTATATGTGTTCAAAGATTCTCCCCAGTGTCTCTAGACCTCATAAATTTAGAGAGTGCCAAATGCTAACCAACTTCAACCCAGATACATTCAGTAATTCCCTCTCTGCTATTGACTGTTTTTTCCTCTCTTCCCTACCTCTAGATGAAGCTGTCCTTCAGTTCAACTCCATCTTCCTAAACATTCTTAACTCCCTTGCCCCTCCCAGAACTGTCAGAGTCAAATCACGGTGTTACCCTTGGTTCTCCAACTCTATTCAGTCATTTACCCATAACAAAGATTGCACCTGGAAACTCTGGACTAAGACCAAATCTTCCGCACACTACCAACAATATAGGAAACTCCAAAATTTAGCCAAAAAGCACACTCTGATAAAAAATACTACCTTTCATCCCAAGATACTGAACCCAGGAACCCTAAAACATTTTGGAATACTGTCAACAAAATTCTCCACCCAGGAAATCCTTCAACTCACAACTCCTGCCCGAATAACACATCCCTTGAAACTGCTTCAGTTTTCAGTTCATACTTCAGAGATACTATCAGCAAACGTATGCAAACTGTCTACCTAGCCAGCCCCACACTCCCTACAACCCTCCCAACTGCAAAACAGTCCTTTCTCACTAAAACCCATTCCAACCAGCTACATCAAAAAACTTCTTATCAAACTTAAACCAGGTTCCCCTTCAGCTGACAACCTGCCACCTCTCTTCCTAAAAGCTGCTGCTGTCTCCATAGCATATCCTGTCTCCATCCTCATAAACCACTCAATTAGGGAATCCACTGTTCCTGCCCTCTAGAAAAAGTACACACTATACCAATCCACAAAGTTGGAAATTCTGTTGAGCTCTCTAATTATCGACCCACTGCTATACTCTCTCCCCTCTCCAGAATTCTTGAGCACTGTATTTATAAACAAATCTCAGCTTATCTTACTCATGAAAACTTAATTACCCTTACTCAACATGGCTTCCTCCCCTACCACAGCACCACTACTGCATGTATTTCCTTTACTAACTCCATCTCCCTGGCTACAGACAATGATAAACTAGTGTCCTGCATCTTTTTAGATCTCTCCAAAGCCTTTGACACTGTCTCTCACACCATCCTCCTTTCCAAACTCTCTCAACTCAATCTCTCCTCAGCAACTATCTTCAGGTTTAATAGCTACCTCACAGACAGGCTGCAATCTGTAAAATGTCTCTCTGCTTTTTCCTTTTCTCCCTATCAAAATGGGCATCCCTCAAGGCTCTATTTTAGGCCCCCTCCTTTTTAACATTTTTACTAACCAACTTCACACATCCTGTCCTCAATCTTCCTTCATACAGTACACAGATGACCCCACTATTATTTCTACTGCTGACAGTCCCACTGACCTACTAACCCTGACACAAACATCTTTCAGCTGCACTGAAACATGGCTTACTAACAACCAACTCATACTAAAACCCTAAAAATACAAAACTACTTCTATCCCTCCCGAAATCTCTTTAACATCTTAAATCCTCATTCACCATCTTTTCCCTCAATAACACTACGATCATAGCTGAATCACACACTGAACTGCTTGGAGTAATAGTGGACGATCAACTAAAATTTGACATTCATGTACTTAACTGCATCAAGAAAACCCAACAAAAGCTTGGTTTACTCTATAGAAACAAAAAGTTCCTCACACCCAACTCCAGGATCTCACTAACCCAAGCTTACCTTCTCCCCAACCTCTGTTACAGCTTTCAAATTTTAACCAAGTTACAGTCTTCACTACTTTCCAAACTTGAAACCACCTACAACAAAGTTGCTAGATTTGCAGCCAATCTACCCTCAAGATCACAGTGTCACACTTTCCAGACACTCAGCTGGCTACAGTTTCTTAACCAACTCTTATTTACCCAACTTCTCATTACCCATACTATTTTGAATAAGCCGTCCTCTTGCCCTAGCACTTCCTCACTTGTCTCCCTCTCTAAGCCCCCTCGATCTCTCAGAAGCTTTGACCAATATCTCTTACAAATTCACAAACCTAAAAAAACTATTGGACAGAATCTCTATACCTCCTTCCCTGCTCTTGCATGGAACAACCTCTCCATGAACCTTAGAAACATTTTCTACATCCACGAATTCAAGAAAACTCTCAAAAGGTATGATACTTAATAATGCTTACTACACACGACTCAGCCTGCATAAATTTAACTCTAAAAACTCGCCTATTTGTCCATATTGTAAAGATCAAACAGCTGACCTCTTGCATATGTTCTGGAGCTGTAAATGTATATATAAACTTTGGAACTCTTTAAAAATTCAACTACAAAAGATGGGTTATCAACAATCTACACTTTCTTGGGAATTTATGATTTTACATATCCCTCCGAATAACTTGGATAGATCCCAAATGATTATACTTATAAACATTTTCTTGTTAATGAAACTTTATATAGACACAAATTGGTTGAATCCATCCCAAACTTCATAGGAAAATTTTAAAAGTTTAGCGATTAAACATATTTTAGCTCATAAATTATTAATAAAGGATCATAGAAAATGTATAAACAATCCAAAAATATGGGAGCAAATTTTCAACATTGTGTTGGCTTAGTATTCCGAAGTCAACTTAACCCCTGGACATACATACTTAATCTGAAGTTAGTATTAATAATCCATCATAATAATAGTAGATCTTTAAATACTCTTTGTTAGATGTCTTTTTTTTTTTTTTTTTTTACTTTGTTTAACCGATGGAAGCATTCATGTAAATAGTGTACATATTTTGTAGTATTGTAGTTAGAAGTGTTATTTAGTTATTATTTGTCCTTCTTTATTTTCTGTAATATTGTATGAACATTAGGTAAAATAATAAAGATTAATTATTAAAAAAAAAAGAAAACTCTCAAAAGGCACTTTAATAGCACATGGATTTGCCTGTGTAATCATCCCACATGAATCCACTCCTTTCTCTATCACTATCCTCTCTGTTCCTCCTTTCCACTACTACCATAACTCACATAACTGCTCTGTATTGTACAATTACCCTCTTGAAGATAACCCAATGTGTTACGTAAATTCATTTCAACTGTTTTATTGTATATTTCTTTGCTATGTTTTTTTTCTTCAGTGTTATAATGCTTCTTACTATACTGTACTGTGGAGCTTTATCTACATTTGCTTATTGTAATTTTTTCACTGTATTCATCTTCAATTTTGTAAATTTTCTTGCTTACTTGTACTGTGGAGCTTTTCCCCCAAGCCTCCACTGAAAAAGGGCTTCTGCTCAGATGGACTATCCCTGTTAAAAAATGTCAAATAACTAAATAAATATAAGCTGACAGTTGGGTGTAGATCAGTTTTTCAGATATTTCCCCCAAGTGTAGGGAGGATGGAGATAGGGAAGGAGGAGGGGGTTATTTACTGGCTGAGGCTGTTTGGTAGAGGTTTAACCAGAGCAGTTTTCCATATGTCTGACATTGTATTTCAAATTAAGCAGAGGTTATAAATATTTAGAAGAGGTGAGACAAGGAAGTCTTTGCAGAGTGATATAAACCAAGGGAGTAGGTTGGCTGATCCAGGTTATGCCTCCAGGGGTATGTTTTTTAGAAGGGAAACAAGTTATTTGTGTGTAATTTTCTTAAACTACAAGAGGGGGATAAAAGGAGAGGGGATAGGTGTGTTGGGGGGAGTGGGAGAGGTTTCAGTACTATGGAAGTGACTGAATTCTTTGAGAAAGTCAGAGGTTAAGAGTTGGCCTTGAGAGGTCTGGTTGGTGATAGGAGAGGAGATGGGATTAGTGGATTTATGGCCTGCGAGATTTACTTCCTGCCAAAAATGTTTGGGTTTGCCTAGAAGAGCAAGTTGCTTAATTTTGAAGTAGTTAGTTTTGTGCCTTTGTATGGTTTACTTACCTAGGAATGTCTTGTCAGTCAGGAGGAAAAAATAAAAGTGATGTTTTCTACAGCTAACATTGAAGAATAACACCTAAAGCTGCAGCATTAACTCACTGTCCTTCCTTATGTGTGAAAGTCAGTAAACTGAGATGAATGTTTTTACTAATGTATTTGTTCAACTGAGAAAAAGCATTGTAGTGCCATTCACTGTATCACACTGATTTCAATGAATGAAATGAAATTTAATGAATAAAGGAAAATTTTCTTCTAAAATTTCTGCTGTTTTCAATTATAATCTCTATAGTACTTTGGACAGTTCCAAAGTTCAGTTTTGAGTAGGAACATATTTTTCTATGCTGCTGAGCCTTGTTTTGTGATACATAAGCAGAGTCAAAATTTGGTCCATTGGTATACTAGAAAATGTATATCTTACAGTAAAAATAACACCCTACAGCACTGTTTACAAAAACTGGCAATGCCTAATTCCACAGGTAAAGGCAGAGTACGGAGGATGTCACTAAGCAGCCCCACAGACTTTCTGTTTGACTTTGGGTAGGGCAGGAGGCACGTTTGGGGGAGAAAAGCTGCTCGAACTTCATTAACCTGCATGGTCGGGATACATGTTCATATTTTAATGCAACTCCATATACTGAAAATATATTTCACAACATATTTGCATTAACAACAAAGTAAACATTTGAAATCCTCAGCAAACCAATACCATTTTTGAAATGTTTTAACATCTATAACCTCAAAATATTTAGACCTACTGCTCCCCCCTATTTTGGTGCATTCATTTCTCCCATTTGTTTGCTAGCCTAGACATAAGCTGGTGAGGGAAGGGGAGGCTGTAAGCCACACAACTTGAGGCAGTCATCCTGCTGGGGCGTGTTGTTTTTTTTTTTTGTATGTACCTACACTCCATTCCTCCTGTTGGCTGACTGGTACAATGTGGTGTTAAGGCATATACAGGTGCATGCTTCCACATACATCTATCATCATCATCTCTCCATCCGATAGCTATGCTCTTGTGATAGTTTTTGTGATAGTTCCTCACAACATATAATTTGACTTTCTCCCTCCTTCCACTATTCCAACCTCCATCCTTCCACCTTCCACTTTATCACCCATCCCTAAATGATAATCTACATCCACATGTACTGTCTGTAGACAGATGTATGTATAGTTGCTGCCTTCTTAATGTAACAAATGTTAATTCCATTTGAAACATTGTTAATAACTTAGTTTACTTGTTACTGTAACAAACTGAGTTTGTTATTAAAAATGTATTGTACATTCTCTGTTGAGCTTTTCTCTCCAGGCTTCCACTGAAAATGGGCACTTTTTGGCCCAGTGGACCATCTCGGTAAACAAATGCAAATAAATAACAATAATAAATAACATACCCATATCTAGAACCTATACGCTGGAGAGGATGAGCACTCCTTGGCAAAGGTGAGCTTCACAATGGGTCCTGTGCTCTTGCAACACTGGACTGTCAACCACTTGAAGCTTTTAGGACAGTAATTCAGCTATTTCCACTGATCTGCACTCGTAACTCACTCTCATCCTTCTCTGGCTGGTTCCTTCAACACCCAGGCCCATTAGCTAACTTATCATAAGCTAGGGCACTGTCAAGGCAAAGACCTCCACATCATCGAGTCATCTCATTAGCACATGGATGGCACATTATCACTTGTTCTTTGTAGTGTACAGAGGAATTCAGAGATTTCTAATTAAACATTCATACTTTAAGGCCATGTGTAATTGTGCACATTGCTCTGTACCACTAGGTTTCTCCATTAACTGCAACACAGGCAACCCCAAGATAGCATGTTTTTCTATAAATTTTTCTGGCCTTGACTTTGGGCTCTTTCTAGTCCCCTTACAGACCAGTTCATTTCTTATTCCACTTATTTTTATTTTTTGTCTTATTTTTACTTATTTCCTAGCTCACTGGACAAAGTGTCCCTTTTCAAGTGGAGCACTGTTTAGTTAAGTGACTTACTCACAGTCACAAACTAGGCAAAAGAAGGTGGAAGGAATTGAACACTGGCAACTTGAGAACAGTAAACAGCTCATTAACAGCACAGAGCCTTAATCCTCTGCACTAACTGCCAACTTACAAAAGTGAGTGATCAGAGTTAGAGCTGGAAGGCCAAGCAGCCATCATCCTTGAGTGGTCAGGGTATCTGGTCTTTAATTCTTCTCTCTCAAACAGCAGAAAGTGCACACACTGCCAAAGGAAAATCTGTAACACAAACATCACTGGGAAGTGTTCTTCATAAACACATTGTAGAACCTATACTGTGCTATATCTTTAAGAAGCAGTACATACATACAAGAGAGAGCATGTGCAAGGCAGCAATGCCATTCTGAGAGAGCAACCAGAGAGATAACATCTAAGCATGCAGTAGCCTATCTGTTTGCTAGTTTATTTATATTTAAGTTACTTAGCCTCAATCCTGATGTGTTTGTATATAATAAAGCTGCTTGAACTTGTCCCATGCATGCTTGCCTTCCTGACACGAACCCGACAAACAACATGGTGCTCAGAAGTGGCATATTTGAGATGTGGGTAAGATCTGAGGCCAGAAGCAAGCCAGAAACCAGCCATGCGATGCACAAACAGAAATGGGGGCCTGTAGACGAGTGCAAAGACTCAAAAAAGGTCAGAACTGAATTTCAGGTACTAAAACTCGGATAAATGATTTATTTTGCAAAGAAAACGATATTAAGCACAAAACGCATTATTAGCTAAACAAGATGTTTGAAACCACCACGATATTTGATAGTTATTTGCAAAGCTTACACAAAATCTTTAGAATTACTTCTGATTTGCATAATAAGCATGCTAAGAGTAAAATGAGCGCAAGAAAAGCATGAGCATGATAAAAACCAAATAAGCATAAAGAATACAATAAAAGGCCAAAACAAACATAGAAAAAGCCAAAACAACTGCATTTTTTATTAAACGACCATGTTTTTTGATATGAGCTACTATTTCGCATTGATTAAAGCTATTCAGAGCATAACTAGAGTTGTTCAAAGTATCTCAGAGTGGTGCAAGTGTTGCAGTGTGTGCTTATTACAGTACGGTTAAAGAGTTTATTGTTGCAAAGTACATTTATTTCTCAAAATACAGCCATTTCAGAGAAGTTATTGAAGCTGTGTATGAGTTTGTTTGCAAAGTGTATTCATTTGAAGTGGTTCTTACACTGATAAGGTGTGGTTTCGTAAAGTACAGCAAAACCCAAGTCAACTTTCAAAGTCAACTGTCGTAATTGTGGTGCAACCCATGAGTCTAAAAGAGAAAAGTGCTTAGCATTTGGTCAGCAATGCCACAAATGTAAAAAATTGAATCATTTTCAAAATTTTTGCAAATCAAGCAAACCTCATTCATTTAATAAGAAAAGCCACTCAAAAAAGCAAGTTGATCATATAGAAAGCAGCAACACTACTTTTTATGTAGATGGTGTATCAGTGGTTGGTGAAAAGGTTAATGCAGTAGATTTGTTGGCAAAAAATCAAGTGATTTGTACTGTACTGATTAATGGCAAACCCACGGAGCTCAAAGTGGACACTGGTTCAAAATGCAATGTTATGTTAGCAGAAACTTTTGCTAAAGTGAGAGTTGATGAACGACTTAATTTGCCCAACTGTGCGAAGCTTGTTACTTATGGTGGTGAAGAGATTCAAACCAAAGGTTCTGTAGTGCTTTCATGTTACTTAGCAGGAAACTGTTAAGCTTGCAGTTCTATGCAGTCATTATTTGGTCTCAGAGACAGTTTGAGAATGAAACTGCTTTCCTTTACCAAAGAAGTCCATCATGTAAGCATGTGGCCTAGTTCCAGTTTCTCCAATGCAATTTACTCAGAGTATGCTGATGTCTTTGAGGACAAGCTAAGCAAATGTCCAGTTGTGTACTCCATGAAGTTAGACCCAGAAGTCAGTTCAGTGCTCAGACCAACAAGAAAAGTTTCAATAGCTAGACAAAGTCAAAGTCCATTTAGACAAAAAGGTGCAGCAAGGTGTAATATGTCCCGTCACAGAACCAACTGAATGGGTGTCTTCCATGGTAGTTGCTCATAAGAAAAGCTCTCATGAAATCAGAATATGTTTTGACCCACATGACTTGAACAAAGTATTAAAGTAACTGCATTATGCTATGCGTACAGTTGAGGAGGTTGCTACTCTCATGCCAAATGCCACTGTCTTTTCCGTCTTGTATGCAAAGAGTTCATTTTGGCAAGTGATGCTTGATCGTAAATCTTGGCTACTGACTACATTCAGTACTGCATTTGGCAGGTATAGATTTCTCAGGATGCCTTTCGGAATATGTTCTGCATGTGAAGTCTTTCAACGTGCAGTGGAACAGATTTTCTCAGGTTATCCGTGTGCTATAACAGTAGATCATTTACTGATTGGAGGCAATGGTGAAGCAGAGCATGACAGAAACCTCAGGAAAGTTTTGGACAGAGCACATGAAGTGAATCTAAAGCTCAATCCTCAAAAGTGCAAATTCAAGTTACCAGAAGTGGCTTATGTAGGACATTTACTTACCAGTTCAGGCTTAAGACCAGATCCTTCTAAACAGACAGCCATTCTTCAAATGCCAGCTTGTGACAACGTCCAAACCTTACAGCATTTTCTTGGTATGGTCAATTATTTGGGCAAGTTTATACCAGACTTCAGTGAATTATCAGTGCCGTTAAGAGAGCTGACACACAAAAATGTTGCATGGTCATGGTCAGAACAACACCAAAGAGTATCTGAAGTCCTGAAATGGAAAACTGCCACCCCACCTACATTAAGCTAATATGATGTCCACAAACCAGTAATTCTTTCCTGTGATGCTTCAAAATTTGGTCTTGGCGCAGTTATTCTTCTAGAAGGAAGACAAATAGCCTGTGCATCTAGAACTCTTACCCAAACTGAGATGCAGTATACAAACACATCAGGATTAAGGCTTAGTAACTTAAGTAAGCTCATAAACAAACTGACTACTGCACTCATACATGCTAACACACTGGCTGTTCTCTCAAAATGATACTGCTGCCTGGATGTGCTCACTATTTTTATGTACGTGCCTACATTTGGAAATGCTTCTTAAAGTTACAGCACACGCTCTGTTCTACACATACCAATAGGGGCATTGTGCTCAATTATTGGCCTGATGAGGGAAAAGTATAGGGAGGTTATAATTTCTTTTTTTCTAAAGGCAATGCCCTTACTTGTGACATGGGCAGTATAGAATGCCCTTCTTACAACTGTGGAGACATGGTGATCAAAAGTAAGTTTGCTGTCAACCTGTGTGCCCAGATCTCTCACCACTGAGTGCATACTTAGGGTGATGTTATTGATGTGGTAGTTAGCAGGAACATCACTCCTACCGAAAGGGATGATAATACTTTTTTTTGCATTGAGTTTAAGGCCATGACTTTGACACTAGTCATTTGTTTGTGAAAGATCCTCTTGTAGGATGTTGACATTGTTTGTAGATTCTATGACTGCGCTCAGTTTGCAGTCATCAGCAAACTTTGTCAGCCACAGACCTTTTTAGTTTGCACTTTGGAGAAATAGATTTCAAACAGTAGAGGTCCCAGGACTGATCCCTGTGGAACACCATTAGTTAGGGGACTGTTGTTGAAGGTGGATTCCCCTATTTTGACTATATGGGTTCTGTCAGTGAACCAGTTAGTGACCCATCTAATGATATAAGGGTTGATACCTAGCTGGGTGAGTTTGTCAATTTTACCTGAGTGGGGGATAGTGTCAAAAGTCTTGGTTAAGTCTAGGTAGGCTGTGTGCACAGATTTCCCCTCATCAAGGGCCTTGGTGACTGTCTCAAAGAAGTCCACCAGGTTTAACAGGCACAATCTCTGTTTGACAAATCCAAATTTAGTAGGGTCAAGTAGGAGGTTACCACTGTCTTTGTTGAAAAGGTCCATGATGATTCTCTCCACGGCATTGAAGATAAGTCTAGTCGGGCTATAGGTCTATAGTTCCCAGGGTCAGTGGAAGCACCACTTTTGTGCAAGGGGATGACAGTGGCCTTTTTCCATTCAGCTGGGACAAAGCCAGTGCTTAGACTATGATTGGAATGAGTACCCAATGGCATTGCTAATTCTTGTTTGAGCCCATGTAGGACGCAGTCTGAGATGTTATCAGGTCCCATGAATGCTATGTTTTTGACCATAGAGAGGGTGTTCATGACCTGCTCTTTAGAGATACAGGGTAGAAGACAGGTGGTAGGGACATCTTGTGGTAAGTGTGGCAGGGAAGGGGAAATGAAGTTTTAACAGAACCTATCGACTAACAGGTTAGCAATGTCCACAGGCTCGGTATATGTGGTATCATTAACTACCAGTTCAGCACAAATCTGAGCCTTTCCTTTTAGGTTGCGGTTGTAACTAAAGGAACATCTTATGATTGTCCTTAGTTGAAGAAGCTAATTTGGATTCGTAGTTAGCTTTGGAGGACTTCACAAGGAGTCGTATTTGCTTGTTTAAGTTGAGGAGGGAGTGTTTCCAGTTTGGGGCTTGCTCCCTCTTACTCTTAGATGGCAATTTCTTCTTCTTATTGTAAGGCCTGTTAATGGCTGTTGTCCACCAGACAGGTTTGCTCTTCCGTAAGGAACTTGTTTTGATCCTATCCGGTATGGATACATCAATGCAGTTGTTCAGGAGTTTGTATAAAGCATTTGAGCATTTGTGTAGAACTCTGTATAGTTGCCATTTCCATCTGAGGGAGGAGATACAGTGAACCTATTTACACCATCCTGTAAGAGGTTATAATCTGTCTTGGAGAAGTTTTTTAGTTTAGTTTGTGCTATGGGGGGATCAGATGTGATAGTAATTTCAAATGAGACTGATTTGTGGTCAGATCTCACCAGAGAAGACCTCACAGTGGGGGTGCTACAGTGCCCCCCCCCCATATTGGTAAGCACCAGATCCAGGATTTTGGCACCGCTTGTGGGGGCGTCAGCTAGCTGGTCCAGGGCATTGGAGTTAATGAAGTCGAGGAACCTTTGAGCAAGTGAGTTTCTGCATGAGTAATTTCCCCAGTCAATGGATGGGTAGTTAGTCATCCAAAACCATGGTGTTCAGATGCATCTTGATAGACTCAAGTAGATCCAAATGGATGGGCCAAATGGCAGAGTGGGTGTCCTGATTCATGGATGGGGTCCTGTAGCCAGCAATGACTTGAATAGGTGTTCTATCAACAGTTAATTTCACCTGTAGTATCTCCAGGGAATCATCCTGCCTAACTGATCTGGAGGTGTATTTATCTTTAATGAATATTGATACACCACCTCCTTTAGTTTTCATGCCTTCAGTTTATGGTCTGAACATGTGGAAGGAGGTGTAGCCCAATATGGCTGGGGTGCTCTCCACAGCCTTGAACCAAGTCTCCGTGACTGCACAAATGTCTGTCTTCCAAGGCGAGGATTGCTTCCAGTGAATGCAGTTTCATGTTAAGATTCCTAACATTTAGCAGCAAAACCTTCACTGACCATACCAAAGCTTTTGATCTTATTGACCACTTCCTGCTCCTTCACTCCCTCCGAAAAAGCCCCAACACTGTCACCTGGATCCAACATTTCTTAACAAATATGTATTTCAGAGTCAGATTAGGTCCATCTCTGTCACCTTCAGCAACCCTTACCAGAGGAATGCCCCAGGGATCCATACTTGCCCCTCTTTTCTTTTCAATTTTTATTAATAAGCTGTCCTCTGATCTTCTTATTCTTCCTATTAGTCTTTATGTAGATGGCATGATTATTCTTCAGTCCGGTCCCTAACATTCAACTGTTTTTACCCAACCTCAGTCTGACCTTGGCTAAACAAACATAAGCTACTTCTAAACCCCTCTAAAACAAAAAGTATGATGTTTGGAACTTCATAAAAGCTGAAAATGACTCTTAAAAGTCTCAGTATCGGAGATCTCAGTGGTTGCCCAATAGAAACATTCACATCCTTTATTTAAATACTTAGGTTCTTTGGCTAGACCAGTCACTTAACTTTGAAAGCCACATTGAAAACACCAGGAAAAAGATCAATTCTCTCTTATTCTGGTCTTGGAAAATCTCTCTCTTTCTTTCTGGGCCAACTAGAGCTGCAATAGGCAAAGGAGTTCTTCTCTCTCATCTTGAATATGGACTCCCCATCATAGCCACAGCCTCTAAAAAACACACTCTACAGTCCATTGAAAACAAAATCTGCCAATTAATTTCCAGTTCCTCCCCTCAGGAACACCACTGCATTACCCTCTTCAAGACCAAATGGCTGCCAGCCTCCTGTAGAGTTAAGATACTCCTAAGGTCTCTTCTTTTCAAACTAATTCAGCCAGGTGCCTTTCCAACTCTTGCAGCCAAACTGCAAACCACCGTGTAAAACCTCCACAACCTCTCCCAATTAACTTCCTCACTCCAGACAGCCCAAACTAAACTGTGCTGTACCAACTATTCCTTCTCCATTCTTGTGCCCAAACTCTGGTAATCCCTCCCACTTCACTTTAAAGAAGTCTTCTCTTTCCCCACCTTCAGAGCTCAACTCATAAGACACATTCATCAAAAAATCTGATTGCAAGTACTTTTCTGCAGGAGGCATAACCTAACTCCCTCCTCGCCTGCATCACTTATACTTTGATCCTTTGTGCTCAGCTGCTGCTTCCCTCTCATATTTACTACTAAAATTAATTCACATTTGGTTTTCTACTCTGCTAATATTGTTTACATAATATATCAATTGTCTATGTGATTATCTACCTTTTGTGATTTCTCTGTGTTTGACAATTTATTCTGTTTTCTTTTTATGTGAATCTTTTCTCCCTGGCTATGCCTGCTAATGGTCTAAAGTGATCAATGTAGTAATCTGGTAAACAAACTAAAAATAAATAAATAAATAAATCCTGCTGATGACTTTATGCTTTTCTCTGTTTACATTTGCAGTAGACAGGATAGCCAGTAGTACAAAAAAGGATCATAGTTGAATGTAACATACTGTTTGACCATCAGGCAAGTCTGAAGCAAACATTGAGTGAAAATATAAGGGAATGAATCACACAGATTGATCCAAATTAGAATCACACTTAGTGTAAACAGTCACTCCACTTATGATGCAGTTAGTATCACAGCCAGTCATTTAAGACCTCAGTACCATTTAAGTGCTGTACCTGTGCATATCCAGCTTTCCTCCTGCATCACTAATTAGTAACTGACTGGAAAACTATGTTTGCATGTGTTTCTGTTCCCCATGCTCATTCAGTCCCTTCCAAAATATGTTTCATCTTCAACCATTCTCCTGACTGACTGCGGTGTGAAGAAGATGTTGATGGTGCCAGATCCTAGTGTGAAATTAAGTTACCTGGCTTAGGCCGTAAAGATTGTATCTTACAGTTCTTAATGCAGCCAGCGACAAAAAGTGTGTACTAGGAAGGTTTCTGCATTGTCCTTAAAGTGAACTAATTGCTACTCTGGAAGGGTAGAGGTTTGAAGTTGTTTTATGACTTCCAGGAGCTGTAGAAGATCTTGGCAAAGCTTTTTGTGTGTGTATTATCGACACATATGTGCTAAATCCTGGCAGCTTCTAGCCAAGGGGGGGTAGCATGGGAACCAGAAGTCAGATGGCCAGATGTATGTGATGTCATTCTGTAATCTAGGACAAAAATTATTTTTAATACTAGATGAGACTGAAGTCTCATGGCAGTCTGCTTTTGGAACCTGACAAGGGAGGACCCCTCAACTACTTCATCTTGCCTTGCTCTGGTAAGTGACCAGGGAATAGTGATTCTTAAGAACAGTCAGGAAAATGTGGTGAGATTAGTTAAGTACTGTTTTTCTGTATCTGTCTGACTCTGTTCATTTGTATTATTTTAATATTTCCTGTGATAAAACTCTGGTGTTTATTGTAAATAGATATTTAGTATTTCATGTTCTTTTATTATTTATTATTAAACATATTTAAACTTTTCATTGTGACTGGTCCTTTAGAGAATGCTTTAACCTTTGAGAGTGCTTCTATTTATTTGTTGACACTGCAGCCACTCCTGAAAGCCTTGCTGTTTGGTCAACATTACCATTTTTATTAATAATAATTTCTCTCAGTATAATTGGGCACCCTTGCAAGAGGCTTTGAGTAGCTGGCTTTGGAGTGTCTGGTGGCGGTGTAACTACCTTATAGTGTGGACAGAAGGGGCATAGCTAGTGAACCTGTGCTAGCCTTTCCCAGGTGTGTGTGTGTGTGTGTGTGTGTGTGTGTGTGTGTGTGTGTGTGTGTGTGTGTGTGTGTGTGTGAAAATCAAATCTCAGAGTGTGTTTGTCAGCTGCTTGGAGCAGGGACACGAAGCACTGGTTTCACAAAGAGGGTGCTGGAGGACTGGGCTTGGACACTCGGCTGAGGCCTCAACTCTATAGCTGTAATAGTGGAGAGTCTTATTGGGGATCTGGAGACAGAGAGAGAAAATTCCAGCCCCCGGACTGTGTGTGTTTCTTATGTGCTGTTATCAGAAATTGTGCTTGATACAGAGCTCTGCATCTGGAAATACTGGGTGTATCCATTTTTGTTCCAATAACATCTCTCTCCAGTGTCTGTAGGGAGGATTCAGGCTCCTTTATTACTGGCCAAGAGTGGGGACGTCACAGTATGTTTTGGGAAATTCAGTTTATAAAGTCAGATGACTTCTGGACAGTGTATAGTACAATAGACAATATTTGTCTGGCGAGAAAGCGTACTGCATTTACCACATTCAGTTTCAGTCACATAGTACATTCAAAATTGAAATTAGTTCACAAAACTGTTTGAAAGTAAAGACATCAGTGCTTAATTAAGAATCTCAGTATTCCTCTATTCAGCCAGCTGTGTAAACCAGAGGTCACATTGCAACAAAATCACTATTATGTAACCCCGCCACAGAATTCAAATGCATTGCAACCTGGTGAGTAACTGGAGAAAGTTTTTATATAACACACCTTTGTAGTAGCAGGCTGTAAAAGAAAATAATCACTTCTTATTTAATCAAGGATGAAACATACGACGTATAAATGTGTAGTAATTTTCAGTCTGAGCCAGCTCTCTTGGCATAGCGGAGTAATATCTCAAGACCCAGATGACTAGAGTTCATTTAGTGACTCATACTTCTGCTAATGTGGGTTGGGGAGAGAGAGAGAATATTGAATGGGCTAAACCCACTTGCCTCTTTCAGGTGAGAAGTGTAGGATGCATGTACAGGGCACAAAAAAATGCAATGATTTCTCTGGTGAAGAATGGACAAACATGTAATGTGCTTGTTTCAGGAGGTGAGAATTTGTGAGCTTATATCACCCTTGGAAATGAGTGACAGTCTTGCCCTCTGCCCTTACATATCCTTTAGGAGAAATGCACAGTGTGTTTGTGTGTGTGTGTGTGTGTGTGTGTGTGTGTGTGTGTGTGTGTGTGTGTGTGTGTGTGAAGTTAGGGTCATAAGGAGAAAATCCTGGTCCCTAAGCAGATGATGGCATCACTTCTAGATGTTCATCGTGTTTCACTGTTGCAGTCATTACTCTTGGGTATTCTTGCTGGCAGGCTACCCGCAGTCGGCCCGAATTCCAAAGTCTTGGTCCGGCGTCGGTTGCTTTCGCCTCTTCCCTGACGTCAGTGCACCAGGGGTATAAAAGATGCAGCCGACGCTATTTTCTCCAGTCTTTCTTGCCGCGCGGTGCCCGAAGCAAAAGCAGTTCGCAAGTGCCAGTCGGATGACTCCTGAGAGTTTCAAAATAGAATTTCAGATCTGAAGTCTTCATTAAAGCTAAGTACCCCATTGGGGAAACTTTTTTCTTGCTCCAGACCGATGTCAGAAAAAGTTAACAATTGTATTTCTTGTGGGAAGCAAATACCTCATAAGGATTTCTATTCTTACTGTATTCCTTGCCTAGGCCCTGATCACGATGTTGTTAGCTGTCGGTTTTGTGCTAGATTTAACCAACGCTCTTTTAAGCATCGGTACGATTTTGCCTTTCATTACTTCAGCCGACTGTTTAATTATATAATGCCGTCGGAGCAGCCAACGACTGGAGTTTACAGAAAAAGAAAGGAAAATGACAGGCATCTGAGGTCCAAAACCGACGACGAGGCCCCTGCTAGGCCAGTCACCGGTTCTCAGTGAGGTGCTTTTGCAGCCCCTGATGCCTGCTACCTCAGAGCCACAGGCCGCTACTGACTCCAACGTGGAGCCGACTAGGCCTCTGGATACTCAAGGTATTGGACCCTCGGAAACTCTTCCCTCAGATGGGTCCGGAGCCGCTGAGCAGGCATCTTCTTCTGAGGGTGTTCTCAGACCTACGCAATTATATGTCAAGCCTACCTCAGCTTCAAAGACTAAGACTAAAACAGCTCTAAAGACAAAGAAACAAGTACAGCATTCTCCTGGACAGACTTCCATGCTTAAGAAACAGATGCTTAAAATGGCCGAAGACCTTATTACTTTGATCAGCGTTTCCCATCCCCCTCCTGATAAGAGGCCTGGGCAAGAGACAGAATTTGACTCCTCAGATCAGGTTTCAATTTCCTCTGACTCCTCTTCTGAACAGGGATACTCTTTTCCTCCCTATGAGGATTCTGATGCTGAAGAATCTATTCCTTCAGCCTCTCCTCCTGGGGATTATTCTTTTGGGGAAACCCTGCATACCATGAGGGAGCATTTTCACTGGGAGAGCCAAGATTATTCAGAATCTAAGAAAAGGCTTAGAGATTTTCTTTTACTTCCTCAGCACAGACCTCTTGCTATTCCACCTGTTCTAGACATTGTAGATGATGTATTTTCAGAGTCCGGCCTGTCTCCTGACTCTTTACCCCCTGCACCTGCCAAGCCAGACAGATACTACAGGGTTCCAGATTCTCATAAATATCTATATAAAAACCCTGCTGTTGATCCAGAAACTATATCTCAGGGTCCCAAAGGGGTCAAGGCTTCCACTGCAAAACACCCTGTCCCCTCTGATAGGGATTCTAGGACACTGGACAGATGGGGGAAAAAGTTTACACTTCTGCTACCTTGGCTATAAGGGCTTTAAATTGTCAGTTTCATATGCTTAAATATCAGCAATATTAACTGTCACTGCTTAAACAGAAAATGTTGACAAATTCTGAATGTTCTGATAACAAGGAAATGCAGGATTTATTGCATGCAGCTGAACAAGTGGGAAAGCTGAACAAGTGGAGGCCTCATGCAGGGCCGCAGTTACGGGTTCTGTCATTAGATGGCATGCTTGGTTAAAGGAACAGAATCTGCCTGATCATGTTAAAGCAAAATTATTGGATGCTCCATTACAGCATGATACCTTAGTGTTAAAGCAGAAGAGGTGTTGAAGAAAATGGAGGATAAAGCAAAATCCATGCAGACAGTTAAGGAATTCCTACAGGTACAGCCACCCAGATTTAGCAGGAACTGGCCTACAAAGAATTGGTCCTTTCCAGTGTCTGGCAGGCCACAAAGAGGCAGATACAGACGCCCCAGAGGCAGATCCCAGACCCAAGGCTCATATAGGCCTAAGCAATGAGGTGCTTCTACCTCCAAAAGCGGAGAGGACAAATCACAACCATACAGGAAACAGTCCCAATGACTTTCCTCTGCCAGAACCAATCACTTATCTTTTGGCAGCCCCCTTAGGGGGAAAACTAGCACTTTTTTCACCAAATTGGCACATGATTACTCAGAACAAATGGGTCTTGAACATAGTGTCTCAGGGCTACAGGTTCCACTTTCACACCCTGCCAAGAGCAAAAGGTATGCCAGACCTGCCACACAGTCAATGGGCAGAGGCACAAAAGCAAGTTTCATCCCTCATGGACATGAGGGCCATTTAGCAAGTACCACAACAAGAGCAGGGACAAGGATTTTACTCGAGACTTTTCCTGGTGCCCAGAAAGGACAAAGCCTGGTGACCAATACTGGACCTGTCTATTCTAAGCACATTTCTGGACGTTCCAAAATTCAAAATGTTGACCTCGCAGCAGCTACTGCCCATGCTGAGCAAGAAGGCTTGGCTTGTTACTTTGGACCTAAAAGTGGCATACCTGCATGTCCCAATCAGACAATCTTGCAGAAGATACCTCATAGCTGGCTGAATGCACCACCAATTCCCTGCACTGCCCTTTGGCTTATCTACTGCGCCCAGAGTCTTCACCAAATGCCTGGCACCAGTAATGGCATTCTGCAGACAAAGAGGAATTCAAATATATCCTTACTTGGGCGACTGCCTTATTCAAGCAGAGGACAAAGACATTCTACTACAGCATCTGGCGTTTGTAAAAAGAATACTGATTTGCCTAAGGTACACAGTAAACGAAAAGAAATCAAAACTAGTACCCTCTTAAGAGATATTATTCCTGAGTGCAAGCTTAAATACAACTGCCTAGATGGCTTATCTCACGCCAGACAAGCAAAGACAACTGACTTCTTACTTTACTTCAAAATGTTGGCAACAAAGACCCAGTTATCTGCAAGAAAAATTCTGCAGGCTTTGGGCTTCATGGCATCCTGCATACTATTAATTCCATATGCCAGACTGCATATGAGGAAACTACAATGGTATCTAAAAAGTGTTTGGACTCAACATTGCCACAGCCTGGAAACATTAATTACCCTCATTCCCTGCCTGCAACAGGAGTTTTGATGGTGGGCACATGCCTGTCACCACAACAAGGGACAGCCATTCACTTTACCCACAACCAGGCAGACACTAACACACTAACAACAGATGCATCAGATTATGCCTGGGGGGCCCACATGGCAGGAAAATGCATTCAGGGCACATGGCCCGCAAGCCAGATGCATCTTCATATCAATCAAAAAGAGATGCTAGCTGTTCAGAATGCCCTGACAGCTTTCAAGGATTTACTGCATCCAGGACAACTACTAATAAAGACGGACAGTACTACAGTTATGTGGTACATAAACAAGCAGGGAGGCACACATTCCTACCCCCTCTGCAGACAAGCCATGACTTTGTGGGACACAGCATTGACTTATCAAGTTCACCTGCAAGCACAATTCCTGCCAGGAAAAATAAATACTCTGGCAGATGAACTAAGCAGAAAGCTCATGGATCCCCATGAGTGGAAAGTGGATCCGCAAGTCTTCAGCATGATAACAAGGAAATGGGGATGCCCAGACATAGATCTATTTGCCTCCCCTCACAACTGCCAACTGCAGAAATTCTGCAAAAGAAGTTACCACAAGCAAGCATGGAAAGTGGATGCCCTATCCTTCAGCTGGAAAAACCTAACAGTATATGCCTTTCCCCCACTGCCTTTCCTCCCCAAGGTACTCCTAAAGGTCAGACAAGAGAAGCCAAAAATGACACTGATTGCCCCAGACTGGCTACGCCAGCACTGGTACCCAATCCTAAAGAACTTGTCTCAAGAACCAGCCTGGACATTGCCTCAAACTTCTCACTTACTGACCCAACAAAACAATCAGATCCTGCACAGCCACATCAGTACCTTAAATCTGGCAGCATGGCAGATAATGTAGCCATTTCGTAACACTCCACTCTCCAAGGCTGTAATGGATGTTATCTTGGAAGCTAAGAGGCCCAGTACCAGAAAATCTTATGCAGAAAAATGGAAGAGATTCTATGCTTGGAACCAGGACCAAGGAATTGACACGTTTGTATCAAATATTCCGAAGATTTTACAATATTTAACTGAGATGCTGGACAAAGGCCTTTCCTTTTCATCTATTAAGATTCATGCCTCTGCCATTTCAGCCCATTATAATACAGAACCACCTATTTTTTTCTCACCCATTACTAAGGCAGTTCCTCAGAGGGGCCGAAAACATAAGACCCCCAAGAAAAGCACCAATACCTGCATGGGACCTAAACTATGTCTTGGAAAAACTCACACTGCCTCCTTTTGAGCCAGCCTCAACAGCGGATATTAAATTCTTATCCTGGAAAACAGCTCTGCTCCTAGCAATAACCTCTGCAAGACGAGTCTCGGAGTTACAGGCTCTCATGGCTGTGGAACCTTTTATCATTTTCCATCCAGACAGGGTTTCTCTGAGGATGAACCCTACATTTATGCCTAAGGTAGTGTCCAGTGTGGCCCTTAACCAAACCATTCACTTGCCTACCTTTTATCCAAACCCACGGAACAAGGGTGAGATACTTCTGCATTCTTTGGACATACACAGACAGCTACGCTTCTACTTGGACAGAACTAAAGCTTTCAGAAAGACTGAGCAACTTTTAGTAGCATATGCTGCAGGATCACAAGGAAAGGCTATCTCAAAACAGACTATTTCAAAATGGATAGGCCATTGCATTCGTTTCTGCTACTCACAGCATGGCAAATCAATGCCTAAGGACATTAGGCCACATTCTACCAGAGCAGCAGCCACTTCAGCAGCCTTCCTCAGAGGAGTACCAACCAAGGACATCTTAGAGGCTGCAACTTGGAGTTCAGTGCACACTTTTACAAAGCACTACCACTTACTCTCTACTCTAAATCCAGAGCAGGCTTTGCCACTGCAGTTTTGCAGGGCCTCATAGCTCTCCTAATCCTATTTAGCCCAGCCACCCATCCTCGGCTTTGGGATTCAACTCAAGAGTAATGACTGCAACAGTGAAACACGATGAACATAGTACAGTTGTGTACCTACCATAAATGTAGATGTTCGAGTGTATTCACTGTTGCAGTCCAGGTTACCCTCCCACCATGTCCCTTTCATTTGCTGGGTCTTATCTGTACTTCTCTATTCTATACAACCTATGTGGTGTATTTGCTTGTAGATGAAGGAAATGTTTACCTTAGTACATGCATGTTTTTTGGCATACCCTTTTGGGGGCACCTGATATCTGGGGCAAGAAAAACTGAAGAAAATGGCGTCGGCTGCATCTTTTATACCCCTGGCGCACTGACGTCAGGGAAGAGGCGACAGCAACCAACGCTGGACCAAGACTTTGGAATTCGGGCCGACTGCAGGTAGCCTGCCAGCAGGATAACCCAAGAGTAATGACTGCAACAGTGAATACACTCGAACATCTACATTTATGGTAGGTACACAACTGTACTTTCCCTCACCACATCACTCCTAAGGGAATAAATGGGCCATAGGACTTTCACCCAGGGGAATTAATTAAGCAACCAAGAGAGAGGGTCAATGGTCAGTAGGAGACCAGAGGAAAAAATATTTTTGATTTAATAGCAATGAGTAGGAAATTATTTAAAGTGATAAGTAATTTGAAGCTTAGTATAACCAGAAGACGGTTTCATATAAACAGTAAATATTTTTAATCTGTGTTCAAAATTATGAAAATGTAATAATTCAGATAAGAGATATTGTGTGAAATTCCTGTCATAATATATACAACCAGTGCGGTAGCATTGTCGCCTCACAGTAAGACGTTGTCCTGTTCGATTCTCAGCTAGAGCGTCTTCTGTGTGGAGACATGCATGAATGGGCGTACCTTCGTTGAAGGTTGTGCATCAGGGCTGGCAACTCGGCACGTAAAAATCTACTGCCAATCATTAGAGGACCGGAGTTCCACTGTGGCGACCCCTAACCAGGAAAAGCCGAAAGACGCAACAACTGTGCCTGAGCTGTACAAGGTGCTTATATGTATAATGTGTAGGATTACGATCAGGTGTTCGGACATAACCATATTGCATGTTTGAGAAATGATGTCAAGAAATTCATCATGAGTGTAAAGCTCAAGATCAAGATTTCTTGACATCCAAATTTCTTGATCATTTAAAAAAAATGTGATTGAAGATTCAATCCTTTGTAATACACGGAGAGATTAATCTGCCCCTGTGTGATGACTTCAATTAGAATACAGAGTTGAAAGGTGTGTGTTAGTACAAGCTGTGTAACAGCTCCTAAAGTTGTTGGCGATTGGTGGTGCACTGCTCTTTGTACTCCAATGTGTGTGTGTGCTGTAGATTTTAAAGCTACTAGTTGTCTTTCTAATGCGATTGCCTAGTGACTGTTGTCTATGTAACAGCACAAAGCTCTCTTTCCTTTATAACAGTGATGTTCGGCTCTGACGATTTCTGTTAAGAGCATTCTGTGTATTACAGTAGAGTAGAACTCGGATTTCTGTGTCTGCATTGTTACTGATGTTAACGAAATTTGGAATAGATCTAAAAGTTATACACCTGAAAATTAATTAACAACAGTAGTCTGTCTTGCACTGACAGACTTTATACACCTAAGCCCTGTATAGTATTATGTACTGGATATTTTACGTTTGTGCCATATAAAACTTAGGAAGCTACCATGTTAATGCTACTGCTACTGGCCGTGCAATTACTACAACTTAATGTTAAGGAGAGAAAGAACTGCATGTATGAAGGACCAACATCAACAGTGAGCCCTAATGCTTTGCTCTACCCCTGAATCAGAAACAGGCCCACCACACTGATCAGAGTAGGAATAATGAAGTGGGCCGTTTTCATGGCTGTGCTGCATAATAATGAGGCTTTCCAGGGAGTGTCTTATAATAATTATTCATATGCAGTGGCACAGCCGAGACAGTCAAATTAATTAACTCTGCCAAAAGTTCATGTTTACTCATTACTTTCAGTGGGTGAGGTCATGATAGGGTTAAGTGCCAGGGGGTTTAGTGGACCGGTAGTGGTAGGGGTGTGTGTACATGTGTGTAGCTACATGTGTGAGTGTATGCAGAGGGATGAGTAGTTTCAGGTAAGTGTGTGTTTGTGTGGCTGAATGCCTGCATGGGTGGCCTCAGTGGGGGGGGTGTTAGTTAGCGTGATAGATAGGGTAGGGAGGAGTGCGTGCGTGTCCATGAGTGTGATCGGGTAAGGGAGCCCTGTTAGTGTGTGCATGTGTGTGTCTGTATGGCTGAGTCTGTGCATGACTGAGATTGGGTAAGGGAGGCATTCGTGTGTGTGCCTGTGTGTAGCTGTATGGATGAGTGTGCCAATGAGTGAGCTCAGGTAAGGAAAGCCTGTGTGTGCATGCGAGCATGTGTGTGCAAAAGTGTATGTGTGGAGGGAAGCAGTACTTCTGATCTCCCTTAAACTAATGAGCAAATCTTACAGTACTTGTGAATGAACACTAGATGCCAGGAAGTTCTAAAGATTACCCTAATTCATTTAGAGTTAATAGACTAACAGGAGTTTTTGCAGCTTGAAAGACATAAAACCTATGGGGGGGCACTGCTGGACACCAGGAAAACATACTAAATATTACATTATCTCACTTAGAATAGTTAAAAATTGAGAAAAACTTTGAACCCTGTACTCTTGGCATTAAAAATGACTTGTCAACAAGGCAGATCTTTAGATGTTCATCGTGTTTCACTGTTGCAGTCATTACAATTGGGTTATCCTGCTGGCAGGCTACCCGCAGTCGGCCTGAGTTCCAAAGTCTAGGTCCGGCGTCGGTTGCTGTCGCCTCCTCCCTGACGTCAGTGCACCAGGGTTATAAAAGATGCATCCGATGCCATTTTTATCAGTCTTTCTTGCCGCGCGGTGCCTGAAGCAAAAGCAGTTCACAAGTGCCGGTCGGCCGACTCCTGAGATTTTCAGATTCGAATTTCAGATCCGAAGTCTTCTTTAAAGCTAAGTACCCCGTTGGGGAAACTTTTTTTCTTGCTCCAGACCGATGTCAGAAAAAGTTAATAATTGTATTTCTTGTGGAGCAAATACCTCATAAGGATTTTCATTCTTACTGTATTCCTTGCCTAGGCCCTGACCACGACATTGCTAGTTGTCGGTTTTGTGCTAGATTTAACCAATGCACTATTAAGCGTCGGTACGATTTTGCATTTCATTATTTTGGCAGAAGATTTAACTATATAATGCCATCGGAGCAACCGACTACCGGAGTTTATAAAAAGCGCAAAGAAAAGGACAGGCACCCGAGGTCCAAAACCGATGTCGAGGCTTCCGCCAGGCCTGTCGCCGGTTTGCCGGTTCTCAGTGAGGCGCTTTCGCAGCCCCTGACGCCCGCTACCTCAGAGCCAAAGGCCGCTTCCGACTCCCATGTGGAGCCGACTAGGCCGCTGGAAACTCAAGGTATTGGACACTCGGAAACTATTCCCTCAGATGGGTCCGGACCCGCTGAGCAGGCATCGGCTTCTGAGGGTGTTTTCAGGCCTATACAGTTATATGTAAAACCAACTTCAGTTATAAAGGCAAAGACTAAAGCAGCTCTAAAGACAAAGAAACAAGTACAGCATTCTCCTGGACAGGCCTCCATGCCTAAAAAACAGATGCTTAAAATGGCTGAAGACCTAATTACTTTGATCAGGGGTTCCCATCCCCCTCCTGATAAGAGGCCTCTAGGCAAGAGATAGAATGTGTATCTTCAGATCAGGTTTCCATTTCCACTAATTCCTCTTCTGAACAGGAATATTCTCTTCCTCCCTATGAGGATCCTGATGCTGAAGAATCTATTCCTTCAGCCTCTCCTCCTGAGGATTATTCTTTTGGGGAAACCTTGCATACTATGAGGGAGCATTTCCACTGGGTGAGCCAAGATTACTCAGAATCCAAGAAAAGGCACAGAGACTTCCTTTTATTACCTCAGCACAGGCCCCTTGCTATTCCCCCTGTTTTAGACATTGTAGATGATATCTTTTCAGAGTCCGGACTGTCTCCTGACTCTTTGCCGCCAGCTCCTGTTAAACCAGACAGATACTACAGGGTTCCTGACTCACATAAATGTCTTTATAAAAACCCTGCTGCTGACTCAGAAACTATCTCTGAGGGTCCCAAAGGGGTCAAGGCTTCCACTGCAAAAAACCCTATACCCTCTGATAGGGATTCAAGGGCCCTGGACAGATGGGGGAGAAAGATTTATACTTCTGCTACTTTGGCTATAAGAGCTTTAAATTGTCAATTTCATATGCTTAAATATCAGCAATATCTAATGTCACTGCTTAAACAGAAAATTTTGACAAATTCAGAATGTGCAGAAAACAAGGAAATGCAGGATTTATTGCATGCAGCTGAACAAGGAGGAAAGCATACTTTGCAATGTGGTTTTGATTCTCTAGAGGCCTCTTGCAGGGCTGCTGTTACAGGTTCTGTCATTAGGAGACATGCTTGGTTAAAAGAACAGAATCTTGTCTGATCATGTTAAAACAAAATTATTAGATGCTCCATTACAACATGATACCTTGTTTGGTGTTAAAGCAGAAGAGGTGTTGAAGAAAATGGAGGACAAAGCTAAATCTGTGCATACAGTCAAGGATTTCTTACAGGTACAGCCTCCCAGATTTAGCAGGAACTGGCCTGCAAAGAATTGGTCCTTTCCAGTGTCAGACAGGCCACAAAGAGGCAGATACAGACGCCCCAGAGGCAGATCACAGCCCCAAGGCTCATACAGGCCTAAACAATGGGGTGCTTCTACCTCCAAAAGTGGAGAAGAAAAATCACAGCCATACAGAAAACGGTCTCAATGACTTTCCCCTGCCAGCACCAAGCACTTATCTTCTGGCAGCCCCTTTGGGGGGAAAACTAGCACTTTTTGCACAAAATTGGCACATGATCACCCAGGACAAATGGGTCTTAAATATCGTATCCCAGGGCTACAGGTTCCATTTTCACACCCTACCAAGGCCATACGGTATGCCAGACCTGCCACGCAATCAATGGGCAGAGGCACAAAAACAAGTTTCATCCCTCATGGACATGAGAGCCATTTAGCAAGTACCACAGCAAAAGCAGGGACTAGGATTTTACTCAAGGCTATTCTTGGTGCCCAGAAAGGACAAAACCTGGAGACCAGTACTGGACCTGTCTATCCTGAACACGTTCCTGGAAATTCCAAAATTCAAAATGTTAACTCTGCAGCAACTTCTGCCCATGCTGGGCAAGAAGGCTTGGCTTGTGACTCTAGACCTAAAAGAGGCATACCTGCATGTCCTAATCAGACAAGCATGCAGAAGATACCTCAGATTTATAGCTGACTCAATGCATTACCAATTCTCTGCACTGCCCTTTGGCTTATCTGCTGCTCCCAGGGTCTTCACAAAATGCCTGGCACCAGTAATTGCTTTTTGCAGACAAAAAGAAATTCAAATATATCCTTACTTGGACGACTGCCTTATTCAAGCAGAGAACAAGGACACTCTACTACAGCATCTGGCGTTTGTAAAAACATTACTAACAAGCTTAAGGTACACAGTAAACTAAAAGAAATCAAAACACGTACCCTCTCAAGAGATAATATTCCTGGGTGCAAGCTTAAATACAACTGCCCAGGTGGCTTATCTCACGCCAGACAAACACAGACAACTGACTACTTATTTCAACATGTTGGCAACAAAAACCCAGTTATCTGCAAGAAAAATTATGCAGGCTTTGAGCTTCATGGCATCCAGCATTCTGCTAATTCCATATGCAAAACTGCATATGAGGAAACTTCAATGGTATCTAAAAAGTGTTTGGATTCAACATTGCCACAGCCTGGAAACAATAATTACCCTCATTCCCTGCCTGCAACAGGAGTTTCGATGGTGGGCAAAAGCCTGTCACCACAACACGGGACAGCCATTCACCTTACCCACAGCCAGGCAGACATTGACAACAGATGCATCAGATTATGCCTGGGGGGCCCATATGGCAGGAAGATGTATTCATGGCACATGGTCCGCAAGTCAAATGCATCTACACATCAATAAAAAGAGATGCTAGCAGTTCAAAATGCCCTGACAGCCTTCAAGGATCTGCTTCATCCAGGACAACTACTGATAAAGACGGACAATACCACAGTCATGTGGTACATAAACAAGCAAGGGGGCCCACATTCCTACCCCCTCTGCAGACTAGCTATGAACTTGTGGGACACAGCATTGACTTACCAAGTACATCTGCAAGCACAATTCCTGCCAGGAAGGATAAATACTCTGGCAGACGAACTAAGCAGAAACCTAATGGATCCCCATGAGTGGAAATTGGATCCACAAGTCTTCAGCATGATAACAGGGAACTGGGGATGCCCGGACATAGACCTATTTGCCTCCCCTCACAATTGCCAACTACAAAGTTTCTGCACAAGGGCTTATCACAAGCAAGCATGGAAAGTGGATGCTCTATCTTTCAGCTGGAAAAACCTAACAGTAATATGCCTTTCCTCCTCTGCCTCTCCTCCCCAAGGTACTCCTCAAGGTCAGGCAAGAGAAGCCAAAAATGATTCTGATTGCCCCAGACTGGCCCCGCCAGTACTGGTAAACAATCCTAAAGAACTTGTCTCAATGCCCACCTTGGACATTACCTCAAATTCCACACTTACTGACACAACAAAACAGTCAGATACTGCACAGCCAACTCAGGACCTTAAACCTGGCAGCATGGCAGATAATGTAGCCATTCAAGACACACCTCTTTCTAAAGCAGTCATGGATGTTATTTTGGAGGCCAGGAGGCTGAGCACCAGAAAATCTTATGCAGAAAAATGGAAGAGATTCTGTGCTTGGAACCAGGCACAAGGTATTGACACGATTGTTCCAAATATTTCTCAGATTTTCCAATACTTAACTGAGATGCAGGATAAAGGCCTTTCCTTTTCATCAATTAAAATTCATGCCCCTGCCATTTCAGCTTATTACAATGCAGAACCACCTATTTTTTTTCATCCATTACTAAGGCAGTACCTCAGAGGGGCCAGAAACATAAGACCCCCAAGGAGAGCACCAATACCTGCATGGGACCTCAACTATGTCTTGGAAAAACTTACACTGCCTCCGTTTGAGCCAGCATCTGCAGCTGATATAAAAATAGCAATAACCTCCGCTAGACAAGTCTCAGAGTTACAGGCACTCATGGCTGTGGAACCTTTTATCATTTTCCATCCTGACAGGGTTTCTCTGAGGACAAACCCTACCTTTATGCCTAAGGTAGTGACCAGTGTGGCCCTTAACCAAACAATTCACTTGCCTACCTTTTACCCAAACCCACAGAATAAGGATGAGAGACTTCTGCATTCCTTGGACATTCACAGACAGCTACACGTCTACTTGGACAGAACCAAAGCTTTCAGAAAGACTGAACAACTTCTAGTAGCATATGCTGCAAGATCACAAGGAAAGCCTATCTCAAAGCAGACTATTTAAAAGTGGATAGTACACTGCATTAGTTTCTGCTAGTCACAGCATGGCAAATCAGTGCCTAAGGTCATTAGGCCACATTCCACCAGAGCAGCAGCCACTTCAGCAGCCTTCCTCAGAGGAGTACCAACCAAAGACATCTTAGAGGCTGCAACTTGGAGTTCTGTGCATACTTTTACAAAGCACTATCACTTACCTCTCTACTCTAAATTCAGGGCAGGCTTTGCCACTGCAGTTCTGCAGGGCCTGATAGCCTCTCCTAATCCTATTTAGCTCCAGCCTCCCAACCATAGCGTTGGGATTAAACCCAATTGTAATGACTGCAACAGTGAAACACGATGAACATAGTACAGTTGTGTACCTACCATAAATGTAGATGTTTGAGTGTATTCACTGTTGCAGTCCAGGTTACCCTCCCACCATCCCCCTTTTCCTTGCTGGGACTTATCTGTACTTTTCTATTCTATACAACCTATATGGTGTATTTGCTTGTAGATGAAGAAAAAGTTGCTTTTTTGTTGTGCATGCTTATTGGCATTAGTGAGCCTACCATTTTAGGGGCACTTGACATCTGGGGCAAGAAAAACTGAAGAAAATGGCGTCAGATGCATCTTTTATACCCCTGGTGCACTGACGTCAGGGAGGAGGCGACAGGAACCGATGCCAGACCTAGACTTTGGAACTCAGGCCGACTGCGGGTAGCCTGCCAGCAAGATAACCCAATTGTAATGACTGCAACAGTGAATACACTTGAACATTTACATTTATGGTAGGTACACAACTGTACTTTATCTCCCCCAACAATAGACACCAGGGTATGTACTTTAAATATTACTATAAGTCACTGAAAAAAATTAAAAGAAAAATGGGGAAAAGCTTCAAACCCTGTACCCTTGGCACAGAAAGTACCTCATTAACAAGTCAGTACTTCAATTACAGTGTATTTTCTGAAAAATAAATACGAGACTCTGGTGTTATTGACGGACTATAATGGTCCATCAGTTATGACATACAGGGAAAGTATAAGACAAAGTCAGGGACATTTAAAAGGGATGGAGTGTGTCGGCGTGTGTTGGGGGGGGGTTGTCATACCTCTAAAGTACCGTGATGAAGACAAAATTGGGAAGAACACTACATGTCATCAGAGAGAATTTTTAAATGTTCATCAGAGTCACTTAAAAAGTTAATAGAGCAACAGATCTAGCATCCCAATGCTCGCTCTGAACAGTAAGTAGAATAAAATTGTAATGTCTAGCTTTGTTGACTGGTTGCAGTCAGCCATAATTTATAAGGGGCAGGGAAACAATAAAAGGATACTATATCAAGGGCATTCTACAAACTAATGGACAGGTAAGAGTTACGGCAGTGCAGTGTGTCTGTGTGTGCATTTGAATGTGTACATGTGAATAGCAGAACCATTCCAGCGAAATGCATGAGCCACCAGAGGTGATTATCACAGGAAAGTGATGATTAGAACTAAGCAGTAACACTGTGTGATTCAGATATATGCAAATTAGCTAATACTGATGTTTTTTCTTATTGGGTTTCTGAATCACATTTTCTGTGATTGTGGAAACAGTCCCTTTTGTCTGCAGCTGTTAGCACCCACAATAAAGTTCTTTATGAATCTTGGTGAATGTGTGCACTGGCACATAGTAGCTCAAAAGGTGTGGAATCTGCATCATAGCCTCTGAGTCTGGTGTTCAACCCTGATTTCTGATTAGTGGTTTTGTAGAGTATGTATATCCTCCCTACTTATGCACTGTTTTTTGTTGTGTTTCCACCTACCTCTCCAAAACTTGGTAAAATGCCTTCTCTTAAATTTAAATTAAAATTGCAGTTACCTCTGCCTTTTTGTGTATGTATGCAGCTACATGTGCGAGTGTATGCAGAGGGATGAGTAGTCTCAGGTGAGTGCATGTGTTTGTATGACTGTATGCCTGCATGGGTGGTCTCAGTACGGGGGAGTTAGCCAGCGGGGTAGGTAGGATAGGTGAGGGTAGGGAAGTGTGTGTGTGTGTGTGTGTGTGTGTGTGTGTGTGTGTGTGTGTGTGTGTGTGTGTGTGTGTGTGTGTGCGCCCACAAGTGTAATCAGATAAGGGAGGCCTGTGTGCGTGTCTCTGTATGGATGATGTGATATGCTTGAAAAGGGACTGACTGATTTAGATTAGTTCACTTAACCACTAAAAGAAAGTAATTAAACAAATATGTATATATTCATGTGAGCAGGTATATAGCTAGGATTTTTGGAACTGCACATCTGCTTCAGACAGTCTTCATTTCTCACTGGCAGTGGGCTAGAGAGTATAGATCTTGTCTTGAACTCTGTAACAGAACTATAGAAAAGGTAAGGGAAAGAACAGAGACTGTGATGTGACTTTAGAAAAGAACATTGATATTTGTATAGCAGTAGAACCACAAAAGATAATGCAAAGCTGATGTGTGGAAGAAAATGTTAATTATACTAAATAGTTAAGATAGTATAAAATGGAAATTAGTAAATTTAAACTGTCCAGACAGGATGACTCTTATGATATGTTTAGTGTAAGGTAAGAAACAATTCACACCAGTTGTACTCCTATAGAGTGTGAAAAATATTGCTGGGACTGTGACAGAATTAGTTTAGCAAACAATTGATGGAAATGTTTTTTTTTATTTCAGTAATGAGATTCAAGTTAAAAAATGCAAACAAGTTTTTTTTTTTTATTGGAGTTGTGAATTTTTCTGTGCATTATATTCAAATGGTATATTAAAATGGGTCCCTATCAGATGCTCGAGTTGCAGAACGCCGAAGACCATATGGTCGAGATCATATGACTGGAGTTTTGCAACCTCAAACACTTTGTATTGAGATTAGCTGTACAGGTTTACACCAATGTAAAATAAATCACATGGATACCTTAGCGCATATATTGGGGCAATGCAGCAGTTGCCTCATGTACACAGACAACCCTCTCCTCCTACCACCCAAACACTACGACCTGCAAGAGATGCAAGTACATAGCCAAACTGGAAGCAAAGCTCTCTCCAACCAAGACTATACTAGACAGCCAAGAAAAAAAGGTAAACATCTGCACCACACCTCAAGTAACACATAGCCCTGCAAAACACACAACATCAACACCCACACATAGCAACATGAAACCCACATATGCGGAGGCCCTTAATATTAACCTACCTAAGCAAAGAGGTCCTCTGAAGCTGAAACCCAAACAAACACCAATCACAACCCAAGCGACACATTGCTCACAACAGCAGTGTGCCACCCAAAAACAGCCCCGAAGGCAAGACAGCGTACCAAACACTTTAGTCATAGGTGACTCTTTAGTCAGGCACACTGATGTCCCACTTACCAGACTGAACAAGGAGAAAGTTACGGTCAGCTGCCTGTTGGGTACCAGGATATGCCACATAACGCATGCACTCAAGTCACTCCACAACAAGTACAAATACGACTCTGTCATTGTTCATGTTGAGTGAATGACTTGAGACGTACCTCCCTGAACTACATGAAAAGAGACATGGAAGAGCTGTCGGACCATGTGGCCCATGCAGGTATGACCCTAGCCCTGGGTAGCATCCTGCCTTCGCCCAGAATGATATCACAGTATGAGGACAAAATTATTAACTTCAACAATTGGCTAAGCTTCTGGTGTCATTCAAAGGGGATCCAGTATCTGTCTGCCTGGGACGACATGATCGACAAACCACAATGCTTTGCCAGAGATGGTCTGCACCTGTCGCCCCTGGGATTTAGATTACTGGCTAAGGCTCTTGCCACCCCTATAGTGCCTTTTTGAGGTGAGGTTCAAATGACAAAACCACCAACGTGACAGACACAAACATGCGAAATCTGAGGGTAATGCTACTCAGTGCTAGAAGTCTAAACCTCAAAATGCACTCTCTCGAGGCACTTCTAGAAATGGAGATCATCGATATCTGTGCAGTAACTGAGACCTGGTTCAAGGCTCCAGAGAGCACCCCTGCAAATTCATATCACACTAAAGTTAGAGGCGTGTCCATATTCATTAAGGATATTCACACCTCCAGGCTAGTTGCTCAGCATAATGCATCTGTGATTATCCAGGTGCAACTAACTCTGGGCAAGACCACAATCCAAATTGTAACTTGCTACAGATCCCCCACCATGCCCCAGGATTCCCACTCCTTATTTCTTGATACACAGGAAAATGTTAGGGTACAAGGGGTTGGAAGGGTGGTCTAATATTTGCCTTACAAACACAAGGTGCAGGGTTTGATTCTCACAAGGGATAATTGGCTAGGCTTAAAATGGCTTGCAAGGGCATTTAGCTTAGTACTAACCTGTAAACCTATGAACCCAACACCCTAATAATGGGCGATTTTAACTACCCCATCATTAACTGGGAAAATACTCATGTACCAACTCTTTTGCTCAATGTTTTCTGGAATTCATAAATTCCAACACCTTGGATCAACTTATCCACACCCCCACCAGGGGCAGCAATATCCTAGAGCTGGTCATTACTAACATGGGCGACCGGTGTTCCACACCAAATGCCAGTTCCTCGCTGGTCAGATCGGACCACAAGCAAATCAACCTAGACCTCCACCCCCCCCCTCCATTAGGGAAACCACCATAAAAAATTTCTCCAAAGCCAACTTCACGCTTCTTAAGATAGAAGTGGCAACCTTCATAGCACCCATGCAGATGGACTATAGATGTATGACTGCTGAATCCTACACAAATGCACTTTGTAAGCACTTACATGAGTGCATGGATCGTGATATATCTAACAGAACCAAGATGCTATCCTCCAAAAAAAGTAAGCCAATCTGGTGGCCCCCTGCCATAAACAAACTCTACAACAGAAAAAAGAAACTTTTGCAAAAAAAGGGTAAAATCCCATGACTAGAAGAACTCCCTGGTCAGCCTCAATAAGAAGCTTAGATCCCTCATAAAAAATTCTCCAAAGCTAGTTATGAAAACAAAATCGCCACTGATTCTAAAGACAACCACAACGCATTTTTTAGCTATGTCAAGAATCTCAATGGCAACACTCAGATCTGCTCTGAGTTACAGCACAATGGCACTAAAGATACAGAACCAACTGATATTGGCAACATTCTGGCAGATAGGTTCAGTGCTAACTTTACCCCCCTATCCCTAAAGGGCCCATCTCTATACCAAAAGAATGCAAAATTCCTGTAATCACGGCTGCACAGGTAAAAACCACACTCTCCAAAGCCAAGAACACAGCATCCATGGGACCTGACAACATCCCAGGCTGCGTTCTACATGAAGTACAGAATGAACTGGCACCCCACCTAAGCACCATGTTCAATCATAGCCTCACCTCAGGCCTTGTGCCCACTGAATGGCACACAGCGATGGTTATCCCACTCCACAAAGGGGAGCCACCACGGACCACAGGAATAACCGCCCTATTAGCCTAATGAGCCTGGGACCATATCATCATGGAACTTATAAACAAAGACACTGGTAATCTCCAAACCCTGGACCCCCACCCAGTTCGGGTTTGTAAAAGGCAGATCATGTCTCCTAAACCTGATTGACTTCTTTGAAGCAGTCACCAAAGCCGTAGATGAGGGTAAGGTGGTTCACAATGCCTATCTTGATCTCGCCATGGCTTTTGACACCATCCCCCACTCTGGAATTATAGATAAACTCACTAAACTAGGTATAAATCCGTATGTCACAAGATGGGTTGCCAACTGGCTCACTGACAGAACCCACACTGTGAAAGTTGCCGACTCTAAATCCGACTTCAGACCAGTGACAAGTGGAGTACCACAGGATTCATTCCTGGGTCATCTCCTGTTTGGTATGTACTTTTCTGAAGTACAGGCTAACACAGAAGGTCTTTGGCTAACTAAGTTCGCATATGACCACAAACTAGGAGCCATAATTGAAACTCCTAATGACTTGGACATCCTACAAAAGGGCCTCACTGAGACAGATGCATGGTGTCAAAGCCATGGCCTCAAGCTCAATGCCAAAAAGTGCATTGTCATCCCCTTTGGTAAAAACTCTGTACACATGAGCTACCACATAGGTGGTAGTCTACTTAACACAGAAAATGTGATAAGGACCTTGGGACACAGGTGGACAGTAGTCTCTACTTTGATAAGCACATTGCCACAGTAGTCAGGAAATCCTTCTACGTGTCACACCTCATCACAAAAGGTTTCTCATCCAGGAAAAAAGAAGTCATTGTTCCCCTCTACTCATCACTCATTAGACCTATTATAGAGTACAATGCCCCTTTTGGTATGTACCTCACAAAACATCTACAACAACTGGCGAGGCTGCAGAAATATCTCACAAAGAGGATTACCATTACCGGCTTCAAACAGATGCCTTACGCAGACCGAATCAAAACAATCCAGCTTTACTCCGTTGCATATCACCTACTCAGAGGTGATCTCTGCCTAACATTCAAAGCTATGTCAAACCCAGAGCTGTTGGACATGCTCCACTTAGAAATCCCAATCCCTCTGAGCTACACGCTCTAGGGACCTAAACCTTGTCACCACAATAAACAGAACATGCTGGAGGGATAGATTCCTGTCCCAGAGACTTCCCATACTCTGGAACAAACTACCTATCTATATCAAACAAAGCTCCTCATTAGCACTTTACAAGAAAAATCTTGATGATTGGATGGGAATTAGGAAATTCACCCCGGGGATCACCTCTGTGGCTCTGCTCAACAGGGGCACAAGAAAATAATTTTCTTGGGTGGCGAAAGCCAGGGTACCTTTTTAGCTAGGCTTGTATAGGCCCTAGGGCCAATAGCCTAGTACCTACCTATGAACCTATATATAACCCCCTTAGTATTGCATGAAAAACATCCCCTTGGAGAAAATTTTATGTCATTTATTGTATTAAAAGAGTTAACTATATGGCTGCAAACTGCACAACTGTAACATGGAAAGATCCCGAATTTTGCTATTAATCTATCAAAACTCACCGTAGGGGAAACAGAAGTACTATGTACCAACATGTCTTTAAGATTACGACCCCATTTATAAGAAACACAAATATGTCTTCGAAATAAATCAGCTAAATCTGGATTTTTCAACAAAAATTCCCAATAGTACTTCAATCTACTACTCACCATTTCACTTAAAATATTGTAAATGGTTACAAAACACTTTTGTTCCTTCATTATATTACATGACAAAGTGCCATTTCCTTTATGTAAATGTTCATTATTTAACTTCAAAACTCTTCTAGCTTCATTAATATCATTACAGTTATAGCCCCTATTATGAAACATATTAACAGTTTTATGCAATTCATCATAAAAATCATCCTCATTACTACAAATTCGGGATAATCTTAACATTTCTCCATATGGTAATGATGCAAGCAAATGTGGAGGGTGGCAGCTCTTACCTTATAGGAATTGCCCTCCATCTGCAAATTTTCTATGTACAGAAGTACGAACAGCACCATCTTTACATCCCTTCAGAGTCAGATCAAGAAATACTACTTCATTTCCATGCTGTAAGCCATCAAATTGTAAGTTAAAACTATTAAGTTGTAAATCCGATACAAACTGTATCACCTCTTCGTAACCTCCCCTACAGATAAATATCAAATCATCTATGTAGCGATAATAATGTAACACATATTTTTGCATAAACTTATGTTTATACAAACAATTAGTTTCAAGTACAGCCATAAATATATTAGCATGCATGGGGGCAAATGGAGCCCCCATGGCTGTACCCTGTAACTGACAGTAGATGTTATCAAATACAAAACAATTATTTAATAGACAAAATTCAACAAGTTCTGCTACATAGTGAATTACTGGACTATCTCCCAACAACTTGTATATTGACCGAATACCATCTGAGTGTCTTATACTTGTGTATAAGGTGCTTACATCTAAAGTAAGCCAATACATGTTATTCTCCCATTGAATTCCAGCAATTTTATTCAGGAAATCAAAACTATCCTTAATATAAGAAGACATTTTTAAAATATGTGGATACAAAAACTGATGTAAGAGCAGCTCAATGTTGTGTAAAAAAAAAAAACTTTTTTTATTGGTTTATTTTATTTGGTTTGCTTGTGGTTCATTTTAGACAGGAAAAAGTACTCTGGCAGAATTGCAGGACAACTGCCACTGTTGACAGAATGGTAAAAATTTTTGCCTCTCAAGCACAAGGTATAGAGTATGAGCCTGACCAATATCCAGTGCCTTTGTGAAGTTTGCATGTTCTTGTACCCCACTGGGGTTCTTCCTACCTCCCCAAAACATGCTGGGCGCTTCCACAACAAACACACAAAAAAAATTGAATGGAGTCATGAGCAGCAGTACATACTCAAGTTGATGCTTATCAGTGGGAAGACCAACCACTTTAGGCATCATTTGTCATGTGCACTATCTTCCAGCGTGGAGAACACAAATCATAGATTGCATGTTATGTCAGGTTAGCCACATGATGGTGTAAAAATTGGCTCTAAGTGACTTGGTCATGTTGACTAATGTTGCCAAATATAGGTCTGGGTATTTGCCAGTGATAAGAGGATTAAAGGACTGAGCTATGTCAGGGACCCATCCTAACCGTGGGAGAGGTCTATGTATCTCTGTTGGCCAGTGTGTGCCGACTGAAAGCCAAGGAGCCCTGGGTCAATAAGTTATGGACCGGCCAGTGTCCATCTGTCAAACCTGGGTTATCTGAGATAGCACTGTTGAGCAAAAGCTGACCTGACATTAAACCAATCAGCCTGCCACACATTAGTTGATGACTGCTACACTGAATATATGTTCAATGGCAGGGTGCAGCTTGAAAGTGGATGACATGATGGTAAGGTAGAGGCTGAACATTGTGTTTTTTGAGAGACAAGGTGGAAGGGCAGTGCAGCAAAGCCACTTGGGATTTTCTGCTCAGTGGGAAGGCACATTACAAATGGTGTGGGAGTTGTGCTGAGGCAGAGTCTTCTTAAGAAGACAGTGTGGGATCCATCAGAGCTTATAATAGACTTGTGGCACTCAGACCCCAGTGTTAAGATAGAGCAGTATTCGTACTCACAGTCTATGCTGCACAGCTGGGTTGTGATAGTGGAGGAAAACCAATATATTCAGGCAGTAAGTGTAGCGCCTAGTTAAAGACCTGGAAATAGACTGGATTAAAAGTACAAGAGTTCAGGGATATACACAGGGCTTTAGCACCTCAAGGAATAAGCGGAAATAAATGGAATCAAAGGAGAATGGCAGTGTGCAGTATGTGTTTGGCTAAGCCAGGTATAGAAATAAGGTACATAAGGAAAACTGGTGATGGAATGCAGAAGGCCAGGAAGTTAAAAAAAGAAAGAAAGAAGGAGTGCAGAAAAAAGTGGGAGATAGAAAAGAAAGACCAGACTAAGAAGGAATACTGATTGGCTAACAAAGCAGCTAAGAGAGCAAAGAAGAAGGAATTAGAGGCACTCTGGCAGCTTCTGGAAAGTGATTCAGACGATGTCACAAAGAACCTTATCAGATTTCAAGGCAAGACAGCAAGATAAAGAAGATAGTCATCTAACACCTTTCATAAGAGATGCCAGCAACATCATGCTCGCTTTTCTGACTGAAGAACCCCCCCCCCAAAAAAAAGATGCACTGCCCCATACTCAGCCTGTGATGAAAGAGGAAGAATAAGCTAGCATAGGAGAGTTAATATCATTAAGAAAAATGCAGACAGGAAAAGCAGAAGGCTCAGATGAGGCCACAGGAGATCTAATTAAGATTTTGGGAGAGTTGGGGAGAAATGGTTTCTGAGGGGACTCATAGCAGTGTGGAAAGAAATGTATCTCAGTTGACTGGTGAATATACATTCTAGTGCCCGTGTACAAGAACAAAAGGGAACATTCCCAACTGTGTGCAGTGTAGGAGTGTCATACTCCTGTCACACTGTATGAAAGTCTGGACAGGGTGACTGATAAATATGCAGAACAGTAGAAACTAATATGAAAGATGAGCAGTTCAGATTCAGATCTGAGTACAGCATAATGGACCTAATGTTTGTGGTGAGAGAGATTATTGAGAAAAAGCTATAGATGAGGAAATAGACCAACCCGGCATTCTAAGTCTTGCAGAAAGCATATAACAAGGTCCCAGAAAGTCATAGTTCAAAATACTGGTAGAATTAATGCAGGCTACGGACGTGGGCCTAATAATACAACTAAGAACAGTGTTCAGACTCAGAAGGGTTCCTAGTGGGTGTGGGAGTGGGGAAGCATCAGGGTTCTTCTTTGAGCCCATTGCTGTTCATACTGATGGTACATTACATTAGAAAACAGGTCAGAGGGGAAAGATCAACAAAGCTGCTGTATGCGGATGATGTGGCATTATAGGCAGACTGAAAAAGAATATCAATAAATGATGGGGATAGAAATCCACATCTGAAGGCACATGGGATGAAACTGAGTACAGACAAGACAGTTGTCATGGCAGTCAATGGGGGAGATCAGAAGAATCTGAAAATTGAGAAAGAAGGAAAAATAGTGGAACAGTCTAACAGCTTCAGGTATCTGGGGAAGTTGAGGAGGATTCATGTCAGTAGATCAACAACAGTCTGAGTGAAGACAAAAGCAGTGAAGAAATTAGATTGAAGGTTAAATAAAAACAACATTAAAGAAAGTTTATTTATTTTTGCAGGGGGCTTCCCCCTGCACCCCCTAATGTACTGGTCAAGTCCACACTCAAAACTTGTATATACCAACTCCAAGGAACAGCAGAGAAGATGAAATCTCCAAAGTTGACGAATACATTTTATCAGATTTCACTCACAGCTTTTGCCATTACTGGGATCAGTGACGATTGACTGGCATGTATGTGTTAAGGAGAATATGGAGGTCTACCTTTCTTGCCTATCAGGGAGAAACAACCACTTTAGGCATCAGCTGTGGTATGCAGTATCTTCTAGTTTAGAGAACATGGCTCACAGCCTGCATGTTTTTTCAGGCTAGCCACATGATGGTGTAAAAATTGGCTCTAAGTGACTTGGTCATGTTGACTAATGTTGCCAAAAACATGTATGGGTATTTGCCAGTGATAAGCAGGTTAAGGATCCAAGTGATGCCAGGGATCCATGACAATAACGGGAGAGGTATATCTGTCTCTACTGGCCATTTATATGCATATATATATATATATATATATATATATATATATATATATATATATATATATATATATATCATCTTCTTTCGGCTGCTCCCGTTAGGGGTCGCCACAGCAGATCAACTGTTTCCATTTCCTCCTCTCCTCTGCATCTTGCTGTGTCACACCAACCACCTGCATGTCCTCTCTCACCACATCCATAAACCTTAACTTAGGCCTTCCTTTTTTCCTGTTACCTCGCAGCTTCATCCTTAGCATCTTTTTCCCAATATACTCTGCATCCCTCCTCAGCACGTCCAAACCAACGTAATCTTGCCTCTCTGGCTTTGTCTCCAAACCTTCCAACCTGGGCTGACCCTCTAATATACTTATTCCTAATCCTGTCCATCCTCATCACACCCAGTGCAAATCTTAACATCTTCAACTCTGCCACGTCAAGCTCTGACTCCTATCTTTTTGTCAGTGCCACTGTCTCCAACCCGTATAACATAGCTGGTCTCACTACCCTTTTTTAGACCTTCCCTTTCACTCTTACTGGTATTTGTCTGTCACAAATCACTCCTGACAATCTTCTCCACCCACTCCATCCTGCCTGTACTCTCTTCTTTACCTCTCTTCCACACTCACCATTACTCTGAACTGTTGATCCCAAGTACTTAAACTTATTCACCTTCACCACCTCTACTCCCTGCATTCTCACCATTCCTCTATCCTCCCTCTCATTCACACACATATATTCTGTCTTAGTCCTGCTGACCTTCATTCCTCTTCTCTCTAGAGCATATCTCCACCTCTCCAGGGTCTCCTCCACCTGTTCCCTACTCTCACTACAGATCACAATGTCATCTGCAAACATCATAGTCCACAGGGACTCCTGTTTGATCTCGTCTGTCAACCTGTCCATCACCATTGCAAATAAGAAAGGGCTTAGAGCTGATCCTTGATGTAATCCCACCTCCACCTTAAACGCATCCGTCACTCCCACCGCAGACCTCATCACTGTCACACTACCCTCGTACATATCCTGTACCACTCTTACATACTTCTCTGACACTCCCAACTTCCTCATACAATACCACAACTCCTCTCTAGGCACCCTGTCATATGCTTTCTCTAAATCCACAAAGACACAATGCAACTCCTTCTGACCTTCTCTGTACTTCTCCATCAACACTCTCAGAGCAAACATTGCATCTGTAGTGCTCTTTCCTGGCATAAAACCATACTACTGATCACTAATCATCACCTCCCTTCTTAACCTATCTTCCACTACTCTTTCCATAACTTCATGCTGTGACTGATCAGTTTAATCCCTCTGTAGTTACTACTGCTCTGCACATCACCCTTATTCTTAAAAATCGGTACCAAAACACTTTTTCTCCATTCCTCAGGCATCCTCTCACTTTCCAAGATTTTATTAAACAATCTAGTTAAAAACTCCACTGCCATTTTACCTAAACACCTCCATGCTTCCACAGGTATGTCATTTGGACCAACAGCCTTTCTGTTCTTCATCCTCTTCATAGCTATCCTTACTTCCTCCTTGCTAATCCACTGCACTTCATGATTCATTATCCGCACATCATCCAACCTTCTCTCCCTCTCATTCTCTTCATTCATCAACCCCTCAAAGAACTCTTTCCATCTGCTCAACACACTCTCCTCGCTTGTGAGTACGTTTCTGACAGTAGACATCTACATGCATATAGAAATAGATTATCTGTCTATACACACAGGTGTGTGTGTGTGTGTGTGTGTGTGTGTGTGTGTGTGTGTATGTATGTATGTATGTATCGGGGTAGTGCTGCAGATGGAAAGCACCCAGTGATGACATGCAAAACATCCATGCAAAAACGACAAAAATGCTGTTGTTGACACATCCCTTGGGGGGGGGGGGTTGCTGCACACACACCCTGTTAATTATATATACTAATTCTGAGATCATACGAACATGGGGTAAGGTTGTATTCCCAACTGTGGGAATTGTGATGATCTCAGACACCTGTCGACCAGCTGCACTCAATCCTTTACATAAAAGATATATACACACATGTGTGTGTGTGTGTGTGTGTGTGTGTGTGTGTGTGTGTACATATGTGTATATGTAATCTATATATCTATTTTATTTATATATATATATATATATATATATATATATATATATATATACACACACACACACGTGTGTACGTATGTGTATATGTAATCTATATATCTATTTTATATATATATATATATATATAGATATATATATATAGATATATATATATATATATATATATAGATATATATCTAATCTATATATATTTATATTTATATATATATATATATATATTTATATTTATATATGTCTATATATATATATATATATATATATAAATTAAATAAATATGTGTGTGTGTGTGTGTGTGTTGGTATGAAAGCTCTGAATGGCCCCAAACGTGTCTTTTAGTCAGCTCAGCTTAAGCTTACTTATAGTTTTGAATGCATAGAAGGTGCCCTGAAGATTTGGAAGCTGTCTGTCTGTTATATCTTTAGCAGAATGTAATGCATATATCAATGGTCACTTTAGTAGTGATCATTAGAACATCTATTGTTATTTTAAGTTTACTTACACAATTGTGCTCTCCAGGACCCTTCCGGGTAGAAGGAGTAAATTAGTATATAAAAGTCTTTTGAAGGGAGATGATCTTAAAGAAAATAAGAACTAAAGGTGTAGACCAATGATAAAGATAAGCCATGCCTGTGAAAAGGAAGGAAAAAAGGAGAATGAAGGATTCAGAAACTTCCATTCTGGAAAAGCTGCCTCCAGCCACATTTTCTAGAGTGGTGGCATCTTCTTCCCATTCAGGGCCATCTTCCACTACCAGTTACTCATGCTTCATTTCTCCTTCAAGACAAGGCTCTTCTGGGCTGACAGACTTTGAGGTGAAGAATGGAAAGCTTCTGCTCGGAGCATGAGTTGTCTAGATTTCTTTCATCCCTTCCTACTTCAGCTGTGTCCTTTCATTTCTAGGTCCTCTCTAGATCCCCAGTACATTGGGACATGATAATGATTGCTTTACTGAAGGCATCAGCTTCAGTTTTTTTTTCTTTTCACCTCCTCAATCTAGAGGGTTGCAGAAAAAGCAACCCAGGCACCTTTCATCTCACTTCCTTCCCCAGGCCCACTTTCAGCACCACATGTGTCAGAACCAGCCAGAGACCCTATGCCAATGTTCTCAGCACCTCATGATTTGATCTTCTTTGGTCTCAGTGCTCTTGACAGTGGTGGAGGTGTTAGGCTCGACAGTGGTGCTAGGACCCCCACTAGGTTCAAAAATATCGGCACCAAGGGCTGCTTTGTGCAAACTCCATTGCATTTATGGTATCCATCAATTTAGTCGAATGTCATTGTATTCGACATCTGCTTAGTTGACTAAACAGATTGTTGATTGCTGTGCGAGATTGCTTTATTACTCGGGCTGGGGATATTCCCTTCCCCTGGTATTGTGTGATCTTGGAGTTAGTATATATAATGAGCAAGGTAGGGGTGGCACCTCCTACATGGGGGTGTGGGGGAGCCTTGCCCCCGGCAAAAAACGTTTTTAACTGTTTTTTGAAAATTTTTAATTGCATGCTAATACATGATGAGAAGGGTCTATATCAGAATATCGAAGTATTAAAACTTCGAATGTTCTGATATCAAACACTATTCAGCGAACACTAAGAATAGCGAAGCTGCAGAACAGCAAATTCTTTCCTCGGGAAAGAATTTGGTTGGCCGTTTCTGTGGCTTCGCTATTTTTAGTGTTGTGGTGGAAAGTTACGGGTTGGGTTCAGGTAAGTGTGCGATTGTTTGTACGTTAGGATTAGGGGCGGGTTAAGTTAGTTAGGGTTAAGGCGCCAGTTAGGCGTGTGTGCAATAGTGACAGGCTTTAGGGTTAGGGGCGGTTTAAGTGAATTAGGGTTAGGGTGCGGGTTAGTTGAGTGTGCGATAGTGACGGACCTTAAGGTTAGGGTTTGAGTTAAGGTAAGTGGGTAGATAGTTGTGTATGTTTAGTTTAGTGTAGCGTTAGATGTAGGGATTTAAGTGTATGTGTGTGGTTGCTGTTTGATGTGCTTGTGTTGTGTGTATGTGTTTTCGGAGCAGCAAATGTTTTCCATGGGAAAAAATTTGCTGTTCTGAATGTTTGATATTTTCATGTTTAGATGTTTTGGGGGCCAATGAAATAGCGTTCGCTATTTTCATCTTTTGATAACGTGATATAAACGAGATGAGACTGGACCTCATTCCTAAGTCAAAGTGTGATTAAAGTTCATGAAATTAGTGATGTTTCAGTCTTTGATATTAGCCAAAAGTGCTCTAAACAGCACATGCAATGTGCTGAGAATTGACTCCTCCTGCAAGTCATATGGTGTTACATGTGTCAGTAGCATATCTAAATATGACTGTAAATTTTTTTATGAGACCCATTTCTCCTACTACTTTTAGAACCATAGGGGTATCCTTTGTCTGTCTTGCCCTTGATTCTGCCTGCAGATTCTGTTATTTTATGACATTGTGTCTCTTGGTACGCAAGACATTGTAATCACTGGGTGTAGTAATTTCAAAGATCATTGCTACTTTTGTCTTTTCATGGACTACAATATCTGTGCATGGTTGGTGATGTATCGGCATTGTTAATGTTGAGCTTTTGTGACCGACGTTAGTGACATTAACATTTAGTTGTTGCTATTAATTTCAATATGCCAGTATATTACATTATATTACATTGGATCTTATTGTATTATATATATAAATATAGATACACATGCGCAAACACACACGATATAAAAAGTGTACACACCCCTGTTAAAATGCCAGATTATTATGATATAAAAAAATGAGACCACAATAAATTATTTCAAAAGTTTTCCCACCTTTAATGTGACCTATAACCTGTACAATTCAATTGAAAAACAAACAAATCTGTTAGGGGAATAAATATAAAAAATAAAAAACGTAAAATAAGCTAGTTGCATAAGTGTGCACACCCTTAAACTAATACTTTGTCGAAGCACCTTTTGATTTAATTACAGCATTTAGTCTAATTGGGTAAGAGTCGAAAAAGGGTGAGGTGGAGTTCAGGGATGAGTTAAGGCAGGCACTGGGTGGCAGTGAAGAGTTACCAAATAGGTGGGTAACTACAGCAGAGCTAATAAGGGAGACGGCTAGAAAGGTGCTTGGTATCACATCTGGACAGAGGAAGGACGACAAGGAGACATGGTGGTGGAATGAGGAAGTACAGAAGAGTATACAGGCAAAGAGGTTGGCAAAGAAGAAGTGGGATTGTCAGAGAGATGAAGAAAGTAGACAGGAGATGAGGTGCATGGTAAAGAGAGAGGTGGCGAAGGCTAAGGATAAGGCATATGAAGAGTTGTATGAAAGGTTGGACACTAAGGAGGGAGAAAAGGACCTGTACTGATTGGCTAGACAGGGACCGAGCTAGGAAAGATGTGCAGCAGGTAAAGGTGATAAAGGATAATGAGGGAAACATACTAACAAGCGAGGAGAGTGTGTTGAGGAGATGGAAAGATTACTTTGAGGGGTTGATGAATGAAGAGAATGAGAGGGAGAGAAGATTGGATGATGTAGGGATAGTAAATCATGAAGTACACAATGGATTAGCAAGGAGGAAGTAAGGATAGCTATGAAGAGAATGAAGAATGGAAAGGCTGTTGGCCCAGATGACATACCTGTGGAAGCATGGAGGTGTTTAGGTGAAATGGCAGTGGAGTTTTTAACCAGATTGTTTAATGAAATCTTGGAAAGTGAGAGGATGCCTGTGGAATGGAGAAAAAGTGTTTTGGTACCGATTTTTAAGAATAAGGGTGATGTGCAGAGCTGCAGTAACTACAGAGGGATAAAATTGATCAGTCACAGCATGAAGTTATGGGAAAGAGTAGTGGAAGCAAGGTTAAGAAGGGACGTGATGATTAGTGATCAGCAGTATGGTTTCATGCCAGGAAAGAGCACTACAGATGCGATCTTTGCTCTGAGAGTGTTGATGGAGAAGTACAGAGAATGTCGGAAGGAGTTGCATTGTGTTTTTGTAGACTTAGAGAAATCATATGACAGGGTGCCTAGAGAGGAGTTGTGGTATTGTATGAGGAAGTCAGGAGCATCAGAAAAGTATGTAAGAGTGGTACAGGATATGTACGAGGGTAGTGTGACAGCGGTGAGGTCTGCGGTGGCAGTGATGGATGCGTTTAAGGTGGAGGTGGGGTTACATCAAGGATCAGCTCTGAGCCCTTTCTTATTTGCAATGGTGATGGACAGGTTGACAGACGAGATCAGACAGGAGTCCCCGTGGACTATGATGTTTGCAGATGACATTGTGGTCTGTAGTGAGAGTAGGGAACAGGTGGAGGAGACCCTGGAGAGATGGAGATATGCTCTAGAGAGAAGAGAAATGAAGGTCAGCAGGACTAAGACAGAATATATGTGTGTGAATGACAGGGAGGATAGAGGAATGGTGAAGATGCAAGGAGTAGAGGTGGCAAAGGTGGATGAGTTTAAATACTTGGGGTCAGTAGTTCAGAGTAATGGTGAGTGTGGAAGAGAGGTGAAGAAGAGAGTACAGGCATGATGGAGTGGGTGGTGAAGAGTGTCAGGAGTGATTTGTGACAGATGAGTACCTGTAAGATTGAAAGGGAAGGTCAACAAGAGGGTAGTGAGACCAGCTATGTTATATGGGTTGGAGACAGTGGCATTGACAAAAAGGCAGGAGTTTGAGCTGGATGTGGCAGAATTAAAGATGTTAAGATTTGCACTGGGTGTGACGAGGGTGGACAGGATTAGGAATAAGTATATTAGAGGCTCAGCCCAGGTTGGAAGGTTTGGAGACAAAGCCAGAGAGGCATGAATACGTTGGTTTGGACATGTGCTGAGGAGGGATGCTGAGTATATTGGGAAAAAGATGCTAAGGATGACGCTACCAGGTAACAGGAAAAGAGGAAGGCCTAAGATAAGGTTTATGGATGTGGTGAGAGAGGACATGCAGGT
>NC_056750.1:282512479-282552479 GCF_019279795.1 Protopterus annectens | reverse complement strand
TTTTCAAGGGATTATGAGTTTGTGTATTTTCATGGAATGGAATTGTGAGCTTCGAAGGAAGAGAGGTTTACTGTTGCTCGTGCTAAGTCTGTTTTTAATGTGCAACTAATGATTTTGTTTAGCAAATGGCAGTCACAGTTTGTGCTGTAGAATTTTAAAGCAGTGTTGGTAGTATAATTGCCTTTGGTGCAGAAGACTGTGGATTCTACTCCCACACCATGTAGATGATGTGCTGATATTGCAGTGCCCTTTTGATTGCTGATTATTTAGTGCATTTTAAGAGGGGATGGGGGTTCTGCATTCCTGAGTGTGTCCTCTTTGTATGCGATGCCTAGTAACTATGAGCTTGTCAGCTTGTCAGTAAATCCCCATTGCAATATGACTAGTTCACCAATTTTTTTTTATGTAACATAGGCAATTAATTTTTCAAGGGCAGCAGGCACTGAATATGTAGCTGAAACACTGAAATGTAAAGTTGTTTGCCGGTAGCAGCCTCTTTGTTAGTTACAGATCTCTTTAATGGTTAATTATTTAGATGACTTTTACTTCTGCCGAGATTGTGTTTATTGACTGATACTGGTGGGTTGTAATGACAGAAGCTTGAGTGGCCTTTTATGGTTGAAATTTTCTGAAATGGTTAGTTTTGTCATTATTGCTTTATACATTTCGTTTCATTGCTTACTGGAATAATGTTCAAAACTGAAAATTTAAAACACATCCCAACAAGTAGTGCTGTATTTATACAAGGATTATAATTTAATACAATCAGGAAGGTGCATCAGAGAAGACATGCATATATGTATGGCTCAAAAAATGTGTGCAAGGAACCTATGATTTGAAAACAGCCCAAAGGTAAACTTAATTCTTTCCTGTCCAGATGCATTTTCTTTGAATGCGGGTTTTAATGCCATTTCAATTAATGTGAGTTTCAAAGCAGAGAGGTTTAATGCTCGTGCTAAGTCTGTTTTCATTGTGAGACTATATTGTTTGTTTACCAAGTGGCTGTCATTCTGCAGGGGGCTAGGGGGTTGCTGCAGGAGGGGCCCCAATCTATTACCCTGCCTAGGGCCCCATTTGACCATGATCTGGCTCTGGTTGTGGGTCAAACTATAACCTCAAATAAAGCCACAATGTATGTAACATATGCACAAGAGGTCTAAGGTCAGAAAAAAACGGGGTGAGTCATTTTGAGAGTTTCCGTGTTGTGGATTGCAGGAGGTATGTTTTTATTATTTTCCTTAATCCTGGCAGGATAAAAGCAGATATTAGTAGAAGTGCTTACCTCTTGCTATCTTTGCTCAAGACTCTGTCAGAACCAAAAAATAACTTTCATTTCAAAGATGGTTGATTTGGGAAATTAGAGTAGGGCTAAATGTTTGCAATCTTCTAGTCATGAGCCAAACCTTTACCGAGATTGTAAAGAGCACCAACTGACGTGAGGAAATAGATGAACATGTATACTAAAGCGCTTAAGAAGAGCCTAATTTTTACAATGCTAATGCATTTATATATGAATGCAAAAAATACATTGCATCAACTGAAGGTCCACTTATTTTGAAACAGGAATGTACTACTTGTTTTCTTGTATAAGTAGTTAAGATTTCTTCAACTGTTCTTTAAAATTATTTTTATTTAGTTGTCTTAATGAAGTAGTTTTATAAGACAGCATTTTAAAGTATTTTGTTTTTGCACAGTTAACTGTTTATACATTCATCAGTTAATACATATCATTCCTCACCTAAAAATCTGCCTAATAGCTGCTCCTTCTTGCAACTAACATCCAACAGGAAGCCATCTGACCTCCTCTTCATGTGTCTAAATATCAGACGTATAACTAATAAAACCCATGACCTAAACACCAACATAGCTTTATATTCTCCTGATATTCTCATCCTGACTGAAACCTGGCTGAAACCTCACATCAAAAGTGAGGAAATACTCCCAACAGGTTATAACTTTCTTCGAGTAGATAGACTATCTAAGAAAGGGGGTGGTGTGGCTCTAATGTTTAAACACCACCTCAACATCTAGATCCTTAACACATCTGCCCCCTACATTGGAAATGAAGAAATCCTATATGCCAACCTCAAACCAAACCCAAATAAAACAGTCATCATCATAGGATGCTACTTCCCACCTGGCCACAATATCCTACCCCTGGAAAACCTCCTGAACTGGGTAACCATTCCCTGCCCCAGGAAACCATAATCCTAGGTGATTTTAATATCAACTGGCTATCTTGTAGTAACAATCATCCAGCCCACCAGCTAAACCTTCATGGTTTCTCCCATCTAATACAGTCACCTACCTGGATAAATAAAAATTAACAAACATTCTACTCTCGACTGGATATTAGTCAATAAAGACCTTCACTCATAGTTAGCTGACCAGACAGCCTCGGTGACCACACTGCAACAATCCTTCTGAGACACCGCTTAAATTGTGCTAAACCCATCATCTATAGGAAAATCCAAAATAGGATAAACTTTAACCCTCTCTCCTTTATCTCATCCCTTCAAAAATGTGATTGGATACCAGTAAAGTACCTCGATCTGGATGAAGCCACCCCCTTCTTCAATAACACCTTCCTAAACATCCTAAACACACATGCCCCCATAAGAAATGCCAGAGTCAAAACACAGTACTCCCCTTGGCTAGAAAAAAAGCACCAGGGCACTAATGAAAATCAGAGATAAGGCCTGGGAGCACTGGCGCTTAACAAACCCCCCTCCTCTAGACAGTCATTCCTAGAGTTGCGCAATAAGGTCAAAAAGCAAATAAAAGAAGATAAAACCCAATATTATCAGTCTGCCCTAAACTCCTCCCATCACAACCCTAAGCAGTTCTGGTCAGTAATAAACTCCATTCTCCATCCAGGTAAAGTAGGCACTCCTCCACCTACCACTCTCACTTCCTCCAGCAGTTTTTCTGACTCATTCAATAAACACTTTACTGAAACCATTCTGTCTTTTACTAAACAACACAAACCTCTACCCACCCTCCACACATCAAAACCAAATACTGTGCCCACAGTCTTTTCTTTTTCATCAGTCCCTACCTCCTATATATAAAAAAACTTCTATTGAAATTTAAGCCTACAAAACTTGCAGCTGACAATTTCCCCTCTGAATGCCTAAAAATATCAGCAGAAGCCCTAGCTTATTCAGTCTCTATCTTAATTAATTGGTCCTTACAAGAAAGCTATGTCTCCACACTGTGGAAAATATCCCACATCATTCCCCTCCATAAAGGTGGCTCCTCCACTGAACTTTCCAATTACTGCCCCATAGCCATCCTTTCTCCAGTTTCCAAGATACTTGAGAAATGCATCCATTCTCAAGTCTTTGGCTACCTCTTAGCTAATAACCTCCTGTCCAGCACCCAGCTTGGCTTCAGGCCATACCAGGGCACTACTACCACCTTGCTTTCTTTTACTAACGCTATCCTTCATCATAAAAATAATGGCCTGTTCTCCTCTGCTATATTTCTGGATCTATCCAAGGCTTTTGACGTGATCTCACACAAACTAATAATCTCTGTTCTCACTAACCTATCCTTTTCCCAATCAACAACTGATTGGTTTCACAGCTATCTAACCGGCCGCCAGCAATCAGTTGTCTGGCATAATGACCTATCTCTTTAACTTCCTGTAACACATTGTGTTCCCCATGGCTACATCTTTGGTCCCCTACTATTCTCACTCTTCACCAATGATCTATTCACAGCCACCAAGCATGCATCTCTTATACAGTATGCAGATGACTCCACTCTCATCTGCTCAGCCCCAACTATATCTGAACTTCACAAGATCGCACATGAAGACTTTTCATCTGTAGAAAGCTGGCCATCTAATCCCCAGATATTCTTCTCTTCCAACCCACTAAATCTAACCCAATTATACCCCAGTTTAATATACTAGCCAAAGACGATACCATCATCTCCCCAACAGAACACACCAAACTACTTGGTGTTGAGATAGATAACATTCTCAGATTTGACACTCACGTCTCTTACCATAGAAAAGGCTTGAGAGTTGCTACATTAAAATTGCTAAGTTTGCCACTGGTGCATCTTATCACAGCCACCACTGTATCTCACTTAGAGAACTTGACTGGCTTAAATTCCCTCAACTTCTTCACCTGAATCAACTTTCTCTCACCCACAAGTTAGTAAACTATCCTCTTAAATTCACATCCCTTCAAAACCTTGTCCAGCCCTACTGCACCACTAGACCACTACACTCCAGCAACAAAGATCTACTTCTAGTGACCAAACCCAAGAACTCAGCAGGAGAAGCACTATTCTGCTGCATCATATCTAGATTGTGGAACAATCTCCCCCTTCTATAACCACACTACCTTCTTGCAATCACTTCAAGACTGCACTAAAACTCAGAAAGTCCCTGGTTATACCCATACACCAATCCCAACTAGTAACCCTCCTTTTTACCTCCCCTTCCTCTCCCCTCCCCTAGCCACCCACACCATCTGATCATAGCATTTTTTCTTGCAGGCTCTGTCTCACCCTTTACCTGCCCCTTCCCTCCTCACTCAATCTCTCAGACCTGTTATAACATGCTTAACTACCTCACTTTTTCTCATCTCCAAATACATATCCAACTGACTTACACCTAGCATCCTCTCACTACCACATATACTACTCACTCAGTCTCCTGTCTTACTCCTCTATCTTCCCCTTCCATCCCATTAGCCCTTCTAGCTTGTTTCACCTTCATGTGGAGCATCTGCTTTATATGTGTTTGAGTTTAGTGCAATATTTGTATATAAGATTTAGGTTTATGAAATTAGAACAGTATCTGTTTGAGCATAGTACTATCTGTATTTACATCCTACCTTTATTCCTAACCTCTAGCTAGATATTGGTATACTCATTATTATGTTTCATATTGTATGTATATCTAAGCTTTGCTGCGGTATGTATTATTAGCTATTATACAACAACCCCCCCATTAATATTACAAAACGTGCACGCTGATTGGTCAGTGTGCATGTTGTAAATCAGAGTTATAATAATGGAAACAGGTTCGGTCGCCCGGACTTTTTCCATTAGCATAACTTTTTTTTTTTTTTTTACAACAACGGAGAATGCAAGATCTCCGTTGCTTTTTACAACTTGTCAAACGAGTTTAAAAGAGTTAAACGAGTTTAACATAGCAAGACAACTTAAAAAAAAGCAACAGAGCATCTCCCTTGCCTTTTTTAAAGCTGTCTCGCTATGTTAAACCTATTTAACATAGCAAGACACTTTAAAAAGCAACGGAGATCTTGCTTTCTCTGTTGCTTTTTTCAAAACTGTCTCGCTATGTTAAATGGGTTTAACATAGTGAGACAGCTTTAAAAAAAGCAACGGAGATTCTCCGTTGCTTTTTTTAAAGCTGTCTCGCTATGTTAAACTCCTTTAACATAGCAAGACAGTTTGAAAAGCAACGGAGATCTTGCTTTCTCCGTTGATTTTGCCCACAACTCTGATGTACTGCGTAAGTGTATGCATGCGCAGTACATCAGAACTGCCGCAGAATACCAGACAGCTGCGGAAGGGCAGCAAGGAGGCATTATACAGTGCCATTATTTAAGAAAAGTACTTTTTTTTTCTTAAATAATGTCATTGTATAATAGCAATAACCCACTTCTGGGCTGGATTTACCCACGGTTGTCTTTGTTTGGCCACTCGGGCTTCACCCTCGTGACCAAACCACACCAACTGTGGGTAAATCCAGCATTACCCGCACCCAGGCGTGGGTTATTGCTATATTGTATGTATATTCAGTTGTTCTTCATGTACTCTGCTGCTCATTTATTGTTCTGTGGAGCTTTTCTCTCTGGGCCTCCACTGAAAAAGGGCCTGTGTTCAGTTGGAATTTCCCGGTAAACAAATGTAAATAAATAAAATCAAAAATATTTAGAGAAACAGACTTCATATCTTGTTAAATGTGTATCACACATTTTAGCATACTTAAGTATGTCAGTATTTTGGGGTTTTTGTTTGGTCTTCGACTTGTTCAAGTTGCCTTCTGTTAAGTAGTTAGAATGGGAATTTGAGCTGTGAAGAAAAAAAACTTCCTCTGATGTGTGCATTTTCTCTAAGTGCATTCTGGGAACAATAAAAGCAGGTCTGTTGAGGCAACTAGTACTGAAATGACTGACACACCGGGTCTTCCAATTTAAAAAAGTTACTTGTGTACTGCGCTGTGTTCCTCGAACATTTATTACTTGTGTTAATATTATCTGTGTGAGTATACCACAAAGTTTAAGGTCGTGGTGTCGTAAAAAGTTTAAGCTCTTCGTTTTATAGCTTCACTCCATTTGCAAATGCTGTAACTTTTGTCCTCCTTGGTTGCAGTAACAAGACATTGATGCCTACTAGGCTTAACCTGCTTAACATATGAATGAGTGAAAATTCAACTTTTTAGTTACCTTCACAACTTTAGATGTGTGTATTAACTTATTTTAGGTTATAATGTTTCTGTTTCTTGCTATTTCTATGTTGTGCTGTTTCTGTGAAACAAAAAATACATTAATGTAATCAGACTTTTTATTCTGAGAGAATCATTCCAGATACTGTGAGTCGGTAATGGGTATGGTGACTCTCTGTTGATAAACTTGCAGGTCTGATGTGTGTTTTGCTGAAGCAAGGTGGAATTGTAGCTGTTGCTACTGTTTCTGTGAAGCAAAAGTACAGTAAACCAACCATTTTTTTTTTATCTTTACAGGATCAAACCAGATGGTATGGGTAGGTTCTGGATGTATAGGGGACGTATATGGATAAAATGATTGGTTTAGCTGCTTAGTTTTGTAATTCTAGCTTTGCAAGACTAATGTCCATTTGGGCGAAGTAAGATGGAATAAACCTGTGAGCCTTGTTATGTGAAACAAAAATAGATACTGTGATAACATTTATGTATTTATTCTTATCCTGGACAGGTCAAACCAGATACTGTTGGTCAGGCAATGGATATGGGTGCTGTCTGTGAATGAAGTAATTGGCTTAGTTTGTTGTATTTGTAAGACTAATGTGCATTTGGATGAAATAAACCAGAATACAAGCTGAGACTACTACTACTGTGAAATAAAAATACATCCTGATGTTGTCAATTTTCATTCTGTCCTCAGCTGATGGGTTCGGATCTGATCCCTTGGATCCAAATTGGCCATTGCTAAAGCTTGGTGCAACCGGGAACTCTCGAGGTTCTCCTTTACCCACAATGCACCAACTCCAATTACCTCAGATCCTGTTTGTCACTCCAGTGAAAAGGCATAACCTGCTGCTACTCTTGAGCTTCGTAGAGAAAAGTGACAGTTATTTTCTTACATTATTTCCTTACTGCTTACTGTCTATATTATCTTAAACCTTACCCTACTTCCATTTTAATCTGTTTAATAATCCTTGTCTAATTTTTTTCCCTCGTTTTGTACTGGTGTACTCTCCAGATACTACCATTAGTATCTCCTAATCTACCTAAGTGGTTCTTCTTACCACTGCTGCTGTTTTCCTCCTTTTTTCCTTCTGCTTGCTAATGTAAAAAAAAAAAACTTTCTCCTTCTTGTGTTTAGACCCTTGTCAAAAATATCTAAACATGTCAGAAAAGCCATTAGGATTTAGAAAATGCGTAAAGTGTGGGCATAAATTGCCTTTCTCTGAAGCCCACACTTTATGTGTTTACTGTCTGACTCCTCTTCACCTGCAGGAAGACTGTTCAATATGTCACAGTTTCAATCCACAAGCTTTAGTGGAAAGAAAAAATAAATTGGTATTAAAAGGCCTTCTCCCCTCCTCTTTCGAACGGGATAACCTTTTGCTGGGGAAAGCAGAAATCCCTTTAGAGGGGAACCAGGCAGATGGGCCTCGGAGGTCCATACGCTTAGAAAACCAGAGGAACAGGGGCAACAGTGGAGTATACAACAACAGGAACGTTCAACAAGGTCATTATCGGCAGGGGAAGTTTCATCACAACAAGAACTGGTGAATTCTTTTGAAAGCTTCCCTGAAGAAAGTTATTTACAAGGTACTGTGACTGAGGGTTTTCCCTCTCATTCTGTTAATTCTTTGAATTCATCAATGAAAATAGTTCACAATTGTACAGGGGACTTTAACCTGTACAATTATAATGAATTTAAATGTTATACTGAACATGCTAATTTGCTGAGTAGGGGCAAATTGTTTGTTCCTGCCACCAGTTTTAAAATTGAAAGGTTGTTGGTTGATTTGAAATTGTTTCTTAGGAAAATGTACTTTAAACTTATTTTCAAAGAGGATGCTCAGGACATGTGGTATGTGTTGTGGAGAAGCACCATATTTAATCCCCCATTACCACTACCCTTTATTATTTTTGAAAAATTAGTTGAGTTTGATTTTAGGAATGCTAAATGTAATAGGTCTTTTGTTTATGAAAATTTGAGTGTCCAAGAAGCTGCTCTTTTGATGGAATTATACATCAATAAACATTTAAAGGTTATGAAACCCGACGGGGGGGTATTGTTATCATGGGTAAAGATGACTACACTAATAAAATGTTATTACATGTCAATCAAAGTGAATTATATGAGGAAACATCATTGAATGTTATCAAACTGGCCTTTCAGCATACTGATTTTTATTTACAAGACATGCTTGATAAACAGGAGATCTCATGTGAGCTTTCTGGGTTTTTACAAGTTAAATATCCTATTGTGCCAGTTATTTTTGGGATACCCAAAATTCATAAGTGTATCAGGGATCCACCTATGAGGCCGATTGTTAGTGGGTTAAAATCTAAAATCCACCCCCTTGGTAAATATGTTGATTGTGTTTTGAAAAAACTGTTTAGATTCATTTGAGCATATATGTAAAGATTCTTGGGACTTTTTGAACAAAATGAAGATGGCAGAATTTTCAGAAAAAATGTACTTTTATGACGATGTAATGGAACTATACAATGTTATTCCCCATGAAGTGGATTCAGAATGGTTCCATGATTTTCTTTGTGAATGTACAACATTGGATAATAATACCATAAATGTTTTGGTTTTATGTATGGAGTTGGTCCTTAAATATAATTTTGTTTTTCTTGACGGGCAATATTTCAGGCAAAAGAAGGGTGTAGCGATGGGGGTGGCCTGTGCCCCCATCTTTGCAAACATCATTTTGTTACAGTGGGAGAGACGTGTTCTTTTTCCCCAGTTTGGGGTAAAACCGTGGAGTTTATATCTCCGGTTTTTGGATGACGTTTTTGTGGTGTGGGAAAAACAAGTAGAAGAGATTGATGGTTTTATTACCTTTTTGAATAATTCTACCTTTTTGAAATTTACATATCCGGTGGAGCCATGTATTATTAACTATCTAGATGTTACCATCTATAAGGATGTGGTGAATCGGAGGTGAGTCAGTACAATATACTGTAAATCCACCTATAGTAATAGTATTTTGCACTTTCAAAGCAATCACCCATACCATCAAAAGGTGGGAATAATCAAAGGGCAATATATACGGTTGTCCCGGATGGTTTCTGATTGGTGTGAATTTGGTACAGAATGTGAAAAAATGGGGGATATGTTTCAGGAGAGAGGTTACCCTGATGGCCTGGTGTCACAGTTTATGAGTGATAATAAGGATAGAAGAAGTAAGGGGGATATTGTTCCCCTTATTGATTACAGTTCGATCCAAGAGGGGCTTGGATTTAATAGAAATCTAAGAAAAAATAGGAATGACCTGAGTGGGGCCTTTATTACCCAATTTTGCAGTGAAGCGGGTTTTATAAGAGAGACCATTTATAAGTATTGGAACATTTTTCCTTATTTAAGGAAATGGCTAAAGTTGTTGAGGTAAAACCCCGTATTGTATTTAGAAGGGGTAAAACTTTGAAGAATATTTTTGAGCATCCTACCATCAATTATGGGCCTAGCATCACCTATAAGAAATGGGGTACCTGTAAATGTAAAAATTGTCCCCATTGTAGGATGGTGGTGGAAGGGGATCGTATTGAAGTTAATTCTAGGATATTTAGGTCCAAGTCCCATAGTACTTGTAACCTTATGGGAGTAATATATGTGGGAAAGTGTACCAAGTGCCCTCAATTTTATTTAGGGAAGACCAAAAGGAAACTAAAAGAGCATTTGTACGAACATGGGTTAGATATTAGGAAAGGGGAAATGAAAAATGCCCTGGCTAGGCATATTTCTAAACATCCAGAACACAATTTTTTTTTTTTTTGTGTTGGAAAATGTTCCCAGGGATTTTCGGGGGGGGGGGGGTCCTTGGGAAGACATTTTAGAAGCCAAGGTATTATCATGGCAATTGAAGTTGAATGCCACTGTCCCCCCAGGTCTCAATGATAATGTATCTATTGCCAGTATTGTTAGATATTATGAATATAAGGCTGAAATTATTTCTGTTGTAAATATGCTGAAAGAAAAAGTTTGCTTGAATATATGTATAGAGTTTAAAATGTGTATTTATACTATATGTATAACAGACAGGCTTCTCTTCACAGCATCAAAAAGAAAATGCCTAACAAAGCAATATTGGAAAACAATCATTACATGATTTTTTCATGTTTGCAGAACCAATATCTATTAACAGACATCCTTTTTTATAAATTCAGCAATACGTGATGTTTTTCCAGTAGGAACAGCTTATACAGATGTTTCCTTTCAGAATGGCATCCTCACATCAGCAAAAGTGCTTAAATCACAAAAGGACAATAGAAAAGTCTAAAAACAGACATTATGTGACTTCCCACAGAAGGCCAGAAAAATATAACTAGAGGAAATTTGTGCGTAACTAGCTCTCTATATAGCAATTGTAGTAATTCAGTTATGTGAGAGAAGGACAGAGAGTGGTATTTTGTAGAAGTCATCACTCATATCTGTAATGAAGGAAAACTTTGTAAATATATGCTACAAATCTGACAGACTACGTGTGGTGTATTATAAAATAAGTTATCTGTAACTGTGCTTATAGCTGCAAAATATATTTCTTTATCAGTGTGCAATTTAAAAGGCTTGGTGCTTTAAACAGACTATAGATGGAGTCATGCAAAGCTATGTGTCTCTGATTCAGCAGTAAACAGCACAGCAAGACTGTGTGTCTTAAGAAGACTTTGGATTCAGCAGGCATAGGAGCAGAGCACATAAAATTAAAATACATTTTTCAGTGGTGACCCTTTGACAACGTTCCTAGCCTGTATCCAAAAAACAGGGGGAGTGAATGGGTAATGCCTTGTATAAGGTCACTCCTGTAAAAGCACAGTAACTAACGTTTATGTGAAGTACTTAAGATTTCTACAGTGTTCTACAATTTGTAGCAGTACAGTTTAATAGACGTCTAAATCCAGTGAGACTGCATTGCAGGAAGATGAACAGTTCCATAAATTCTCCATTAAAGGTACAAGACAAAGTTGTAAGACTGAAACCGCCAGTTTTGCTGTACCAACTTCACAAGTGACTACAGAAACTTTTCAACCATCTACAGTAAAGCTGCTTCGCCATCTGCCTCTCTGTTGACTGGTAAGAAAATTATTCTGTGTTACATACAGTATGAATGCCATAGAGGTAATAATAATAACAGAATAAATGTATATACTGCATATTAGCAAATGTAAAACCTTATTAGGGCAAGTTAATAGTAAGGCATTATGCAAATGGATTACAATATTTGACTGGTATCTGAAACAAAATTATGTGTGGTATAAAAAAATGTTTATTGTGTGTACAATGTCATAAAAATACTGTGCATGCCACTATTCAAAGGTTAGACTGTACAGACAAAAATTTTAATGGTAAAGAACCAAGAAAGGTTGACCAAACCACCCCTATTTCCCCAATAAGCACAAAACCCAAACGCAGCAATTATTATTTAGGGCATATGTGCTTACTAGTGATACTAGTATGACACCATGGGACACAACTAGCTTAGTCTTTTCCCCCTTATTGGGGAAATAGGGGTGGTTTGGTCTCCCCTTGTACGGTTATAGGAGCCTGTGATTACTTTACTACACACACTGGTTTACATAATTGAAACTTTAGTAGAAATAACTTTGAAGTTTTAAAAGTGGTTGGACTATTTGTATACTATTCAATCAACAACCAAAATAGTTTTAACAACATGTATGCAATGATTATTTTTAAAGAGTATTTTTAAAGAGTGTTTTAAATAATGTGTTTTTAATATAAGTGCTTTCAGTTACATAAAAAAACTGTTTTTATTTGTAATGCATACAAATGGTTAAAAGGAATTTTTTAATTGAAGGTGGAAATTAATTAAAACTTGATTAATTGGGAGGGACAAGTGTATTTAAACTCCCTATCACTTTTTAGTAACTGTTTTGTCTGAGGAAGGTGGGTTATTAACCTACCGAAAGTTCTTGTTTAATAAAGTGCTAACATAACAGCTTTCACAGCTATCACTTGGTTATTGGATTTATTTTATCACGCCTGTTGCAGCTTCCATCGGGGTTTTTCATTTCACAAGTTTGTTTGGCAGTTTTCGTGTAGCAAAAGTGCATAGGAGTTTCAAATTCAGTCAAACAGCTTACTAAAGAATGTCAGAAAGACCATGCAACATTACAGGAAATTCAACAGCAGTTGCAGGATAAAGAAAATAAATTAGCTGAACTGACAGAGCCTGGAAACTTCCTGCATACACAGCTAATCTGTGTAAAAGAAATATATTTTATAATATGTTTATGTTTTGAAAATGGTTAAATATACATGGTAGGATGGTAGGGACAAATCATTTTTAAATGTTTTACTTTCATTCAGTTAAAGCAAGAATCTATCAGTACTACAGTAAAGTAAAGCATATAACTGCCATTCTTAGCATAGTCAAAAGGTAAACAAAACAGTTATAGTGCATAAAAGCAAATAAAAATAGTTAATAAAAGCAGATAAAAGACAGACATGCATGTATGTTCTTTTCATCTAAAATACATCTGTTACAATACACAAGAATAACAGGCAGACAACAGCAAATATAAATCATGTGAATATAAATGTGTTAGTTAAGCTAATGTCTATTTTGTTTTTTACATTTTTTTTATAACTGTATAGTAACACCACACCAAACGGTTAAAGTTTTGAATTTTAAAAAGAAAATCACAGATGATATTCGTCAAACAGTTTTTGTAAAATTAATGGCAGGACAGTTAAATAGATAAAAATAAAAAAAATATTGAAATCCATGTAAGCTAATTGTAAAATAATGTCTGGTTATGTAGTATAAATGCATAGTTATGCAAATCACAATCAAATTAAAGGAAAAATGCCAAAAGAATTAACTATAGTTCATAGAGTATAGTTTGTGAGCTCAGACCTTCCTAGACTGAATGAATAGTTACAGGAAATGTTGGAAGGATAAGATAAATAGCAAGATTGATTGCCAGACAAGTGGCTTGAGTTTTTCTAAAGCATCGTTGTTATTAAAACATAATTGTTAAAATGTTTACAGGCAACACTATTTGGTAATTGTAATAAAATGACACAATTGTGCATAGATGTCACTGATAATCTGTTTGCAAGTAAATGTTAAAAGAAAGAAAAAAACTCAGTTGCATCAAGTACAGCCAGCAAATGGGCTATAGTATACATATAGTTCAAATCAATTGTGCAGGAGGGTGTAAATGCCTACTAGTGGTAGTAAACAGCAAAAGCTTTATAAAAATTATCAAATCAGGCAAAAGTCCATAGTTTAATAAAATAAATGTATAACCAAAGTGTTGGGCTGACATACATTCTATTCTCACAGCATAAAGCAGGTAAACAGTGCTGCAGTACTACAGGGGAAGGGGTACTTTCTCAGTTTTACACTGACTGTATAAGCATTACTGCACAAGGGTCTAAAATAAAGCTACAGGAAGAAATATCTCATTCCTTCTTGACAATACTCTTTTAGGGAGGGAAGGAAAAAACAGGTATTAGTGTACAAGAAACACTGGTAAACAGATTAAATGTGAAAGTCCAAGACATTTTATGCTAGTTATTATTGTATTAAATTGTATTTACAACCTGTTAAACTGTAAAGCTATACACAAGATGATTTAAAATTGCTTTATTACAGCTATACGAGAGAGTAAAGATATGTAAAAAATTGAACAAGACTGGTCACTATTTTAATACGTTTTTGACAAAACAATGTTGGTATGCAAAAAGCATAGTTGCCTCTGGTGGCAATTCCACTAAATACTTCTAAAAAGACATACAATTTTCCAATATTTTGCTTAATATTAATGTTATTAAATTTGTAAGATTAGACTAAATGTACTTTATAGTCTTTGTATGTACAAATGCAGAAGCATTCAGTACAAATGATAGTCTTTGTATGTACAAATGCAGAAGAATTCCATACAAATTAAATTAATGTCTAGTAATGAATATGTGTGAAAAACCATGTTTTAAAAATGGGTCCAGGGTACCTACTAGATTGAAATGCATGAATAACAAACAGTCTGTATAAATACATACTGTACAGGATACATTGTAATAAGTTCAAAAGTAATTTGTCAAGTTGTAATATCACTGGTTTTACCCGAGTTGGAGGAAAATTATATTAAAATATTGTACTCATACAGCTAATGGATTAATATGTACATAGCATTCTTTAGTGTATAAATCATGTTTTTTTAAATCCTCAAGTATTAAATATACTGAAATAATTACATTCAAATATCTAAGTCCAGTTCAGTACTTTACCAAGATGTTAATGGGCAGTTCAGAGACATGACCATAATGCTCTGATTAAAATGGCATTGAAACTGTATATTTTCAGCAGTGTATAAATGCTTGGAGTAGCACATAGTTCTTGTCTCTTATAGATATTAATATATCTCTAATCTTTTGATATAAAATAATCAATAAAAGTAAAGAGTTAATTCAACAGTTGCAAAAAGTTAATGAAACAGTTCGAAGTCATAATTAAATTCTATGATTGCAAAAGAATAAATTAATCAAGTTAAAAAATAAAACTAAAGCAGACACAGCTCATAACTGATAAAATATTTTCACAGAATGGTCTGCAAAAGTAAATGTTAAATACATTCAGTTTTGGTAGTAATACATGTTTTCATTGTATTAACTATGTAAAATTGCATTTTTACTTGTATCAAAAGAAGACTAAAGGTTTGTTTCTTAATGTGTTTTCTATATAGAATGTTTTGAGTATGTTTAAAAACAGAGGGAATTGTTAGATATTATGAATATAAGGCTGAAATTAATTCTGTTGTAAATATGCTGAAAGAAAAAGTTTGCTTGAATATATGTATAGAGTTTAAAATGTGCATTCATACTGTATGTATAACAGACAGGCTTCTCTTCACAGCATCAAAAAGAAAATGTCTAACAAAGCAATATTGGAAAACAAGCATTACATGATTTTCTCATGTTTGCAGAACAAATATCTATTAACAGACATCCTTTTTTATAAATTCAGCAATACGTGATGTTTTCCAGTAGGAACAGCTTATACAGATGTTTCCTTTCAGAATGGCATCCTCACATCAGCAAAAGTGCTTAAATCACAAAAGGGCAATAGAAAAGTCTAAAAACAGACATTATGTGACTTCCCACAGAAGGCCAGAAAAATATACCAAGAGGAAATTTGTGCGTAACTAGCTCTCTATATAGTAATTGTAATAATTCAGTTATGTGAGAGAAGGACAGAGAGAGGTATTTTGGAGAAGTCATCACTCATATCTGTAATGAAGGAAAACTTTGTAAATATATGCTACAAATCTGACAGACTACGTGTGGTTTATTATAAAATAAGTTATCTGTAACTTGCTTATAGCTGCAAAATATATTTCTTTATCAGTGTGCAATTTAAAAGGCTTGGTGCTTTAAACAGACTACAGATGGAGTCATGCAATACTATGGGTCTCTGATTCAGCAGTAAACAGCACAGCAAGACTGTGTGTCTTAAGAAGACTTTGGATCCAGCAGGCATAGGACCAGAGCACATAGAATTAAAATAAAATTTTCAAGTATACTTAGATTAAAGTCTTATATTGTATAACAAAGGAATTTTTGTTTATATTTTATTAATTTTATATATATATATATATATATATATATATATATATATATATATAGCTTTAGTTTTTGCTTTATTTAATGCATATTACTGCCTAGGGGTATATGTGTTCCTTTTAAAATTCTGAACGTCTTAATTGAAAATGGAATTTTATTGGTTAATGAATTGGTGGGTTGGATATTTAAAATGTGGTGCTGAGATGAAATGTATGATTCTGATGGAAGTTTTCAAGAAACCGTGGAGCTTAATCTGTTTTTGTCTTGAGTAATAAATTTTTATTGCTTTCCACGTATTTTTGGCTGCCTTCTTGTTCTGGACTACTGACGTTTTGTGCCAACTAAAAATTCTATCAGAGTAAGTCTTTCACTTAGGATTCCCTTATCCCTTTCTCTTTACCTATACTCTGATATCAATTCATGAAAGTGAAGGCAGCATCTAGCCTGCAGTCCAAACATCATCTTGGCTTCTTCCCATTGTATTACCTTACCCTCTCTAGTTATTTGCTCCCAGTATCTTGGTTAATTTACCATTTTTCCAGTAAATTCCAGCCCCCTCTTGCCTGTTGTCTGTACCCCTAATTGCAGTCATCCCTATCAGCAAAACCTTCTTTCTCAATTCTCATGTTGGCTTAATTTTTAGAATACTTTCTGTTACTTTATAAATACATATAAATATTCTGTATGTCTGTTGTTATTTTCCTTCAGGATCTGCATCCAAATTCCTTCCCTGTCTTTATTTCTTGTAGTTCTCCCAGCTTCATCACCATCCCTTTCCACTTTGAATTATAGTGTTCTGCATGTGTTGTGTATGTGAGCCTTAAATGTTTAGCTGTGAAATATTCCTTCAAGTCAGGTAATCCTAAACCACCTTGTTCTGTTGAAAGGTCAGCTTCTCCCACTTGCCCCTTGCCCCCAGATAAATCCTTCAACTTTTTATTACTGCCAACCTCTCCTGTGATATATGGGGGTCTGTGTGCTATTAGTAATTGGCCTTGATTTTGTTGTTGCAGTTTTGCCTTTTCAGAACTTATGTGTATTTGGGTTAATCAAGCTGGGGCAACATTTATGTGAAACAAAAATACATTAATATAACCACAATTTTTTTCATCCTAGCATGGTCAAATCAGATACTGTGGGTAGGCAATGGGTAGAGGAGACTGTGAGAGGATGAAATGATTAGCCCTGCTGTTTGGGTTAAGCACGCTGGAATACAAGCTATGACTACTGTTTCTCTGAAGCAGAACTATATTAATGTAACCATTATTTTTTGGCAGTAGTAAAGTGATCAATGTTGTCATGTCACATTACTTGATTCCCTGAGTTTTGTCTGTGGCTCCTTCTGTGTGCAGTCTACATGTCCTTCCTGTTCATTGTGTAGGCTTTACTAAGGTGCTGTGATTTTTACCAGCTCCCTGAAGATATGCCATAAGTGAACCGGTGTTTCTCCAGTTTGCTTATAAATAAGCATGTAGTGTGAGTAACAAGGTGAGTGTGTGTGTGTGTGTGTGTGTGTGTGTGTGTGTGTGTGTGTGTGTGTGTGTGTGTGTGTGTGTTGTGGGCACACACACAACTCTTCCAGATGGCAGTACAAATAAATAATTATCTTTCAGGATGGCACATTGGTACAATGGGTAATGTTGACACCTCACAGGAAGAGGTTCTCTGGTTTGATCCTCGCCTGGGATGTCTTCTGTGTAGAGTCTGCATGTCCTCAATGTTCTTGTGTGGATTTTCTCTGGATGCTCTGCTTTCTACAACACTTCAAAAACAAGTAATAACATGGATTGGGGACTATAAATTGCCAATAGATGTGAGTGTATGGATGTGTAATATGAAAGAAAGACCTGGCAACATACTTCTCTTTCTTCCTTTGCCTGGTTGTCCATAGTATCACTGCAGGAGTCAGATTGGACTCATAAGAGAATGAATGAGTGAATTTTCTTTTAAAAATAAAACAAAAATACATCACAGAGCATCTGTACTCTGAGTTTCTTAGGGCTTGGCAGCACCTACACCCCTGGTTTTGTAAGTGGATTTTGACACAGACTTAGAAGGGGAAACTCGACCTCTTCACTAGGTCTCAGTCTAAAACTACCCATGCCCAGGTTTGTACTCAGAAGGGTATATATTATGTGGGGGCTGGAGAAAGTGTGGCCATTTTTTTCCTTAATTTTTGTCACTGTCAGAACTTAGAGGCTTGCACAGAAAGTTACTATAGCTTAGCTAGAGGCAGTGTACTGTGTAGGAGAAACTTAGAGGTATACAGATGACGATCCTTTGGTGGTAGGGATTAGTGGGCATGCTGTTTGTATGAATAAAAACAACAGTGTAAAATGGATGAGTGTAGCCACTTTCACATTCATCTTAATCTAACACCAAAGTAGTTAATAGAAGGTGACTATTTTGGGGAAGTTAGGAAAGCAAACACTATTTCTAGATATGACTTGTGTATCATAGACATTTGTCTTTTTATTTTATTGGGAAATATTATTTTAACTGTAAACATTCTACGTAACTTATTTCTTTTCTTAGTCAAGATTTTTATTCAGGCCTTCATTGGCTCAGAAGATTAAAAAAAAAATCTCTTAAATCCACCTTAGAGAATTTAGAACCCCATAGCTTCTGGGGGCCTAGCAGCTACCAAGACCCCTGGCTTAATCAATTTATTTCAATGAAGTATTGGCCAGTTAGTGTGCTGAAAGAAGTGAAGAAAAAGCTGAAGACTTGAGACAAGATATGGAAATACAGGATGATGTCATCTAGATGGTGTAGGAGAACTGGGGGAGATTAGGGGGTGTAAGTGAAACAAAAAAATTACTTTTGTCTAAAGTGAATACTACTGTTATAAATTCTGCTTATGCCTTTAATGTTTGTATGAAATTTATTTGCTTTCTTCAGTTTAATGCTCAAAGCTTCACATATATATTTTGAAATATACAGAGCAAGGAAAGAAAATGAGGGATGAGTGTACCAAGATGTGAGACTGTCTAGTACTGGATAACTACTGACATCTGGTTTTAGACAGTGGTAGCTCCCCCATCCGTAGCTCTTCTAGATCTGCCACTGCAAAATACATTGTTTTGTAATTCTATAAAACAGGGTTAGCATAAACAGAGTCAGCATAATCATAGAAGTAGCAGATGATACTTCCTTGTCAGTTTGCAGGGACTCTGTTTCTTGGAAGCTGCAGACAAGCAAAGATTTTCAGCAGTTCCAACTGCCATTTGTCATCTTTTTCATTATTGTTTCTTCTGCTCTTGTGTTTTTACTTAATGATGACTTTCTGTGTGGCCTTTTCAGCCCTGAAATGTGACTTATTGACCTTATTCATTACTTCTTCGAAAAGTATGTTTTATTGGTGACCCATCGTGTTAAATATTGATATATATTTAGACTGTTTTATAATCAAAAAACTGACCTCAAGAACAACGTGATTCTTCCTGACAGACTTCTTAAATTGACTATTATTCCAGCTTTGTATGGCAAAATTCTAATAATTAAAACCTATTTATGCACTGCCACTAACCATAAATGTTTGCTGACAAACTAGTACCTTATGTTTATAGCTCCCCGATAAACTTTATTATCTTTCTTTAGTAAAAGGCGAAACATTTATGTGTTCTGAAGGGAAACATACAACTTTATCAGCTTTCATTGTGTCACTATTAGTTTCCTTGACCTTTGAGCAGGTAACAGTCTGTCCTGAAGTACCTAGCAGAACATTATTGACATCATAAGTACATGGGAACACTGAAGTAAATCTCCTAAATAAAGCTTTTATACCTTTTGTTACATACCTCAGGCATGCAATTGTATGAGTGAGTATTACATCAGTCATCTTTATCACAAGAGACAAGCATTTCATATTGATACAAGACCATTCATTTCCTTTGTTATAATATTACTTTTCCACATGTATTTCATGTGTATTCATGTGAAACAGTCAAAGTATACTAAGCCTGTCTGTATGTTGTAAGGGGATAAAGTTTTGTCAATGACCCAGACAGCCCAAGATCTGTTACTGACTTGGTTAGAGGTGGATAGAAGAGGGTTAGTGCGAGTGGCTTGCAGTGGCTCACCCTCCATGGGGAGAGGGAGATGATGATTCTAGCTGACCGATTACTGTCATGCAAGCAGGGACCACCAAGCCCACATCTCCGTGTACTACAGCACATTCACAACTGCTGTAGTGCAGGGAGATGTGGGCTTGTTGGTCCAGAGCTGGTGATGGTATCCATAATGGGGAGTGTGTATGGGAGCATACGCATACCATGTGGAAAACATGAGATGCCCCCACAATGATGTGCAGTGGGTGTCTAGATCAGCCACAGTGGCAGAGTTAGAACCATTCAAGAGAAACCCCAACAGCTGCATGCATGATGGCCTATGTGATTGCCTGTTGGATAGCAAAGACTAAATGTCAGAATGCATTGGGTTGAAAATGAAAAAGAAAAATAACGTTCAGATGTACTAAATGCATGACATCTAAAACTGAACCCAGTAAATCAATGAGCTGCAAACATTGATTTAAAAAAAAATAAGTATACAGCAGGGGTTCAAGCCTCCTGCAGTTGATCAATCTCCCTTGCACCTAGCCCATGGGGGGATTGCCTTCACATGTCCTTATTTAGGTATACTAACTTCACCTAGTCCTAACTGGAGTAAGTGAAAACGTCCCTAAATTAGTCATGTGTTCCTTCACAAAGCCTGTAGCACTAACAGAGCTATTGAACTTCAGTTCACTAAACAAAAGCACAAATGTGGAACCAAACAGAATAAATGTTAACATCCCTACAGAAATAATGTTCCAATCACATGCAGAAGAAAAACATCAAACTTGTACTTCAGGCACATATAGCGTATAAGGGCAAAAGGGTATCTCTTTCTAGTACTCTAGCCTTTAGAATGTTAAATTAACAAGCCTCTATGTGAACATTTATTGTACAGTGTGCATATACAGTTTGGATGATTTTGCTGCATCCTTACCTGTAGAGCGAAAGCCTTCTGTGAATGAAATTGTTTCTAATTTAACTCAGGTTTCAAAACATGTTTTGAGAAGTGTACTTGAATGTGCAGATACAGTCTCGAAAAATGCTGCTTCTTCTGTTGTATTAAGATGTTATGCTTGGTTACATAACCATACCTTCTCTACGATTTAAAAGCCAAAATGTTGAATGCACTTGTATGTTCTGAGTTAGTGTTTGGGTCGTCCATTACAGAGATTCACAAACAGTGGTGTTGCTCTCCTATCTAGGACACAATAGAAAAGTCTTTGTGGGTTTTGTTCAAGCAGCTTTATTTTGTACAAACACATCATTATAGAAGTTTACTAACTTTAACTAGAATAACTTATATACAAACTAACAACTATGATCTTGCATGCTCTCTCACTGGCTGCTCTTTCAAAGTGACACTAGGGTGTGTACGTGTCTGAGATTTATACGTGCCCGTATAGCCTTGACATGCTTCTTAGAGATACAGCACATACTTCACTTGCACTGTGATCTACATCCTCCCTCTTTGAGAATTTGATCTTGTAATGATATGAGACATGCAAAAATGGTAATTCTATGTCATGCATTATACAATACTAAATATACAGATATATATATATATATATATATATATACACTGAAGTCTACATTGTTGCATACTTCACGTTAGGCTTGGATACTCGCCCATATCGTGTGACATAAAACGGAGAATGAGATTCAGCCACTCAAACTGTCTCTGCAGAATGGTTGACCTGTGGAATGTTCGAATCAGTCACTGAAATGGAGTCAGAATTTTTGAACACATTCTGGTATGAGAACAGTGTCTGATTCACTTTTGGATTTGGAATTTTCATCACAGAAGCAATGTTGTAATGATTCTGGTACAAGAATTAGATGTTTACAGTTCCTCCTATATTCTACACCTTCCAAGTCTACCAGTTAAGATCAGAGATGCCTATAATCTGTCCTATTCGATCAAAACCTTTTGTTGTCTAGATTCGTACCATCTGTCTTTCCCTCAATGGACGAAGTAATCTGCTCGATTGGTCGTAACTAGCTTTCTGCACTTTATGCTTCTTCGACAACTGAGCCTGGATGGTTTTATTATTCTGAGGTTTAGGCTTCAGTAAACTGGAAGTAATGGGTAGCGTAGTTCTCGTTTGCCTGGAAAATAGTCTTTTGAGTAGGAGAACTAAGAACATCATCATGTGGTATGTTTCTGTGATTAAGCAAATTCAAGAGCACATCAGTATTGTCATGCTTTGACCTTTCAAGTAATTGCTTTGCACTGCTTGTTTAGCTAGAGCATTGGACTGAGGATATTCAGGACTACTAGTGACATGTACAAAGTCCCATTCTTGTGCAAATTTCCGAAGCAGCAGGATAGTAAATTGAGTACCATTGTCAGAAAAAAATTGTGTGGACTACCATGAACTGAGAAACGACGTTTCAACTTAGTAATAACAGCATTGGATGTTAGATTAGGTAGTAAATCAATCTCAGATCAATTCGAATAAGAGTCTACCAAAACCAAGTAGCGTTGATTGTTATTTATTTATTTCAGTTGGATAACCAGGGAAGACCACTGGGCCACAAAGAGCCCATTTTCAGTGGAGGCCCGGGGAGAAAAGCTCCAAAAATAGTTACAGAGAAACAATATGAAACAAAACTACAAAAATGAGTTGCAGAGAAACTATATGAATACAATGAAAATTTAAATAGAATACAATACAGTAAGTTCACAAACATACACAGTAAGTTCTTAGAGGGCTACATTCTATGATACAATAAAAGAAAGTGAAATGAACACAATTTTGAATACAGACTAAATGAGAAATACTTGAAAAAAAGGACATGAATTTGAGAGAGGGGTGTACGTCATACCTGTCAACCTGGAAACATCAAAAATCTGGACGAGGCCCATGAAAAATAGGTACAAATCTGTACGCTGATTAAGGTAACATTTGCATACATAATTATGTAACCCCACTCACTCCAATGGAGTTGTGGGATACCAACTTTCAAACGCAAACTGAAGAACAGACAACCAAAATATTTTACCAAAGTTCCCATGCAGCCATTCCAATGTCCCATTACCTGGCCATTTCGCCTCATTTACCATAATCACTAATGTGTGCATACTGTTTTAGTTCTATAATGATTATTTGGATTTTATTTTTACATTTTATAGCACAATGTGTTGTCGCCTCACAGTCAGACGCTGTCCGGTTCGATTCTCAGCTAGAGCGTCTTCTGCGTGGAGACATGCGTGAATGGGCGTACCTTCGTTGAAGGTTGTGCGTCAGGGCTGGTAACTCGGCATGTAAAAATCAACTACCAATCATTAGCAGACCGGAGTTCCGCTGTGGCGACCTCTGACCGGGAAAAGCCGAAAGACGCAACAACATAGCACAATGCACAAACGCCAATAGATAAACTTGGCATTAAAACTTCTCTACCCTTGAAACTCACATTCATTGAAACAGCATTGAAACCCATACCACATCCAAAGAAATTGCATCTGGCCAGTGGTGGATAAAGATTACGTTTGGGCTGTTTTCACATCATAGACTCCTTGCACACAAAACAAGAAACATACATGCGTTGTTTAATACACCTTCCTGACTTTATTCAATTATAGTCCTTGTGTAATACAGCACAATTGTTAGACTTAAGTTAGAGCGCATTTAAGATTTTTGTTTGAACATTTTTCCAGTAGGCAATGAAATAAAATGAATGAATCAATAATGACAAAACTACCCAATTCAGAACATTTCCATCATAAAAGTCTACTTACACACACACACACACACACACACACACACACACACACACACACAGTCTGTGGATGGTGCATTAACATTTTAACCTGCTTAATAAAAGCATTGACACAACTAATATATTACCCTAGACTTTAAAGGGCATGCTTTGATCAGTAATTATTTAGAGATATATGCTTTAGAAAATAACAGTTCTAGTTCTCTGACAATAGGCTTAGCTTTATCCTTGTGTATTGGTGCAACTTGTAAAAAGTTTGTAGCATAGTCTATTATTATTAGTACTTACTGGTCCCCTTTACTCAATTTCCCTAGTGGCTCCCCAATGGCAGTGCACACATTTGTAATAGGTATTGGAATTAATGGGCTCTTGAACCTAGAATAAAGTGAGTTTTCTGACATACTGGACAAAAAGATCAAACAAAGACAAATAAATAATAAACTAATTTAGATTTAAAAACAGATAATTCTATTTTAAATAAGGGGTAAGCATTCGACTAAAGCTTCTAACTTGTCAAAGTTCCAGGGATCACTTTGCAACATTTAATGTTAAGTTGTCTATCTCGCCTTCATTCTTGCTGGTTGGGTTCGGAGCCGAGACTCGGCCATCTTCAAAAGCTCAAGAGCTGCTTACTGGCTCGAGGCCCCCCTATATCCCATGATGCCTGGCGCTAGATACCCAGATCTTGTTTGCCGCTTCTGCTGCGAGGTTGTTCTACTGGCTCAGGTCGTATAAAACTTTATTATTATTGTATTTTTCTTGTCAAAACTGTAATTTTTAGTGTAGAATTAGTCGTTAGATTAGACTGTTGTAGCTAGTTTCTTTTCTAGATCCATTTACTTTCTCCAAGAAACTCGTTTAAGTTAGAGAGTTTCCCCTCGCCCCTTTCTCTCCCTTTCCTCAGAAAGGTTTTCCGTTTAAGTTAGAGGTTAACCTTTCTCTCTATCTCCTTCTAAAAAAAATATATATATATTTTATTAATCACTGTTAGTGTTTAGTGATAGTTATCTTTAGTTTTTGTTGTAGTAGTGCTTGTACTTGGTTGTGGTAACTGTAGTGTGTAAAATTTTACTGGTTGGTTACTTTAACCTTTCTGTGTGTGTTCTTGTCCTTGGTTTTCCTCTAGGATGTCCAAGGATCCTAAACTGTCTGGCTTCAAGAAGTGTGACTCATGCTGTCAGAAGATGTCTCTGACAGATGGTCACATTTCTTGTGTTTATCGTCTGGGCGCCGTGCACCTGCAGGACTCTTGCTTGATCTGCCATGCTTTCAGTCCAAGAGTCCTGCAGGAGCGCAAAAATAAATTGATCCTGAGGGGTTTGCTTAAACCTCAAGATTCACTGGTGAAGGCTCAGCCCGTGAAATCTTCCAGGCCACCTAAACCGTCGGCTCCCAGTTCGGAGCAGTCGTTGGGTGAAGCCACACAATCTGTCTCGGCTCCGGCTGGAACCGATGTCCCTCCCTCCCAGTCGGCTCTGACACGTTCTTTGGAGCCAGCTGAGAGTTGGAAAAGATCCAGGTCCCCTTCCTTGGAGTCGATACGTTCGGCTCCGAAATCGCCCCTGCTCCAATCGGAGCGTAGTCATCATTCATCCCACTCTTCTCGGTCCTCTAGACTTTCGGACCATGACTTGGAAAGAGTGGTCAGTAGGCTGTTAAAATCGCAGGCCCTAGCCAAAATGTTGCCCAGCCCTCCTCATCAGGAGTCGGCTCCATCCACAGCTGTAGATATTCCTCCTCCGACTCATCCTATGAGCTCAGAGCCGGAGTTTGTTGTGGTTCGAGTCGTGGAACCGTCGGCGCCGATACCCTCTCTTTCAGTTCCGTCGTCGGCTCCAATCCCTTCCATGGTACCTTCCCTGGAGGGATCTGGGTACCGAGACTCCCTCGTCAGCTCCGAGTGGGCAAGTGGCATCGGACCCTTGTCCGACCCCGCTGTCCCCCTTGGGGCTTCGGCTCAGGTGAGCTCGGCTCCCACATCTGCCTTGGAGCCGTCCCCCTCGGTGTGGGCAGGACTTCTGGTTTCTTCAGAGCCGGAGCCCTCTCTGCGTCCGGGCAGGGACGCCTTCGAGGTGATGAGGAGTGTACTGGCCCCTGAGTCAGTCCCACGATCGATCCCATCGGCTCCTCCCCCTAGGGTGCCTGCATCAGCCTCTACCCCTCTTCCAGACCCCAAGCGTGGGGATCCAGCGCTCCAGGACACCCCTTTGGGTGTATCTTCCTCTTCCGAGGCCTCCCCTGATCATTCAGAGGAGCCACCTCGCAAGAGGAAATGCAAGAGGAAGCATGTTGACTCCCCCGAGTCTGTCACATTGGATACTGACTTAGAGGAGTCGGAAGGGTCCCCAAGATCCCCCTCTGAAGATGTCTCCTTCTCAGACATCCTTGAGATGCTTAGGCAGAGGGGGAACTGGACTAACCTAAGCCCTTCCGAGGATGAGTCGATATCCCTGGACGCGTTTGGATCCCGACCTTCCACCTCCTGGGTGTCTCCGCCTTTCGACCCTGATGTCTCTGGTGACTCTGAAGGCGTGGACGGCTCCAGATACAGTGGAACCAACCCGTAGAAGACCTGCCGAATTCATTACTACACCACAGGACAAACAGTTCTTGACCAAAGGTGTCCCCATTGATGCCATGGTGGTATCAGCGGCCACAAAGAAGGAGTTGACTGAAACATCTTCATCTGTCCATCCCCCTAACAAGGAGTCCAGGACGATGTACAGATATGGGAAGCGGATGTTCTTTTCAGCAACCTTTTCCATGCGGTCCCTGAATTACCTGTGCCACTTTACCCGTCTTCAGAGGGATCTCCTGAAAGAGCTTGGAGATACCCTCCAAGATCCATCAGCTGAGGGGGCCCAGGCTAAGGCAGCCTCTCAGCTGGCGACTCTTAATTCAGTGGTAAACTCCTCCATGAGGCTCATTTCGTATGCAGCTGATGGTGTGAATAGAGTCGCAGGCACAGTTGTGGCCCTAAGGAGGCACGCTTGGATGCGGCTATGTAACTTTGTGAAACCTTTCAGAGTGTCTTTCACCAACACCCCCTTCGATGGTTCCTCTCTTTTCGGATCACAGGTGAAAGATACCCTTACCAGGTGTGAGCAAGGAGGCAAGACTCTCTCTGCCGTAGGAGTCTGTTTTTCCACTCCTTTCAAACCATATCCTAAGGGTCAGAAGAGTGGGAAGATGTGGTTCTGGAAATCCCAGGGAGCCTTGCCGGACACACGTGGTGAGTTCCCATCCAGGAGCAGAAGAGGGAACAATAACAGACGCCGCCCTCGTGGCAGAGGGGGTCTGCTAAATAAGGGCAGTAGAGAATCTTTCTCTGAGAAGCCCTTCCAGCATCCCTGAAGGGTTGCCCGGCTGCCCACCTCTGGAGGCAGTCGGGGGAAGATTATCGCTGTACCCAAGAGCCTGGCAAGACATAACACAAGACAAATGGGTACAGTCCGTCATATCCGGAGGCTACAGAATTCCCTTTGTTCGCACCCCCTTGAGGTCAAACAAGTCCCTTCCAGATGTTCCACCCAGTCTAAGGGACCAAGCAGTGCAAGAAGTCTCAAAACTGCTAAGAAAAAGGGCCATCCAGCAAGTCCCAGCAGACCAACAAGGATCTGGAATTTACTCAAGGTTCTTTTTGGTACCAAAAAAGACAGGGGACTAGAGACCCATTTTGGATCTCAGCAGACTAAACAAGTCTGTACAAAGAATGAAGTTCCGGATGGTCACGCTTCAGTCCATTTTACCCTATGTCAGTCAGGACAGTTGGATGTGCTCCATAGATCTTCAGGATGCGTACTACCACATCAAAATGGACAGACGCTGCAGAAAATTCCTTCGCTTCCAGCTGGGAGACAGCCATTATCAGTTCAGAGCTCTGCCCTTTGGTCTCACCACAGCCCCCAGGGTGTTTACCAAATGTATGGCAGTAGTTACCGCTCACCTGAGATGGCAAGGATTCCAGGTGTTTCCATATCTCGATGACTGGCTCCTCACTGCTACCACCAGACATCACCTTCTGCGAGCCAGAGACTGTAATATCGACACTTACTCCAGGCTAGGTATCACAATAAATTTCTAAAAGTCTGCATTGTCGCCCTGTCAGTCTGTCACCTTTATAGGTGCAAATTTAAATACCAAAGACATGTTAGCGAGCCTCCCATCAGATAGGGTGTTAGTGATTCGTCAGCATGTCAAGGTTTTATTAGCATGCAAAAGAATTCAAGCCAGGTTTGTCCTTCAAACTCTGGGTCTCATGGCAGCAGCAATCGTACTTGTCCCTCTAGCTCGTTTTCACATGAGGATTCTCCAGTGGCTTCTTTTCACCCAATGGTCCTTCCAGCAACTTCCCATGTCTTACATGATTATGATCACTCAAGCATGCAAGAAGCACCTTGCGTGGTGGATGGTCTCCACATCAGTGCTCCACGGCAGACCATTTGTTCTCACCCCTCCAGTGGCTACGGTGACCACAGATGCCTCCCTGATCGGGGGGGGGGGCATTATCAGGGCAGAACAGTCCAAGGCACCTGGGAACCTCACGAGTATCATCTGCACATAAATGTCTTGGAGATGAGAGCTGTGCTCTTAGCATTGCAGGCTCTTCAGGACTCTCTTCCTACCGGGACTATTACAGTTCAAATGGACAATATGTCTGTAGTGTGGTACATCAACAAGAAGGGCGGAACCAGGTCCTACCCCCTATGTCGAGAAGCACTCAGACTCTGGCAGTGGGCGATCTCTTCCCAACGGTTTCTGATTGCAACGCACATCCCTGGGAGGTCTAACATCATAGCAGACAGACTGAGCAGAGCAATTCTCATGCCTCACCAGTGGTCTCTGAACCAGGTAGTTGCGGACCAAATCTTCCGCAAATGGGGCCAACCTTGCTTACACCTGTTTGCAACTCCCTTCAACAGCAAGTGCAGCAATTTCTTCTCTCTCCCAACTTCCCGGACATTCCCCTAGAGACGCTTTAGTCCACGATTGGCCTCAGGGACTTTTTTATGCATTCCCGCCCTTTCCCCTCATCCCGAAGCTAATTCAGAGAGCTACCGTTTTGGGTTGCAAAATGATCCTCATTGCTCCTTACTGGCCTTGACAAATATGGTTCCCGTTCCTGCATCACTATCTTCTCGAGCAGCCTTGGATTCTGGACCTAGTTCCAGACCTCCTGATTCATCAATCGGGCGGGCTGCACCAATCCCTACACTCTCTCCAGCTCACGGCTTGGTTGCTCCACTTCCAACCTTAGCCAGGCTCCCAGATATCTCCCCCTCTGTGTGCGAAATCCTTTTGTCATCACACAAGTCTACAACCAGAAAAATTTACGCTAGTAAGTGGAAACGTTTTTCTTCCTGGGCAGAGGCAAAATGTATAGACCCCTTTTCAGCCCCTGTACACTATATTTTGGAATTTCTTGCGGAGCTCTTCCATGCTGGGTCCGCTTCCGCTACATTTAGAGTTCAGTCAGCTGCAATTTCAAATTTTCACATTGGACTCGGAAAACAATATCATGTACCATAAGCTGTGTAAAGCCTTTCTCAAAGGAACCACTCTGCTCAGGCCCCCAGTGAGAGATCCTGCACCACCGTGGGATCTAAATTTGATTTTAGCTTCTTTAATTTTTTCCCCCTTTTGAACCTGCAACTTCTTGTTCATTGAAGTTCTTGTCATGGAAAACCCTTTTTCTGGTAGCTATTACTTCAGCCGGAAGAGTTTTGGAACTACAGGCTCTTTCTATCCGTCCCCCATACCTCGTGTTCCACAGTGACAGGGTTGCTCTTAGGACTAATCCTTCCTTCCTAAGGTCTGTTCAGAGAGTAACTTTAATCAGTCCATAGACCTTCCTGTGTTTTTCCCTAACCACTCCAACAGGACGGAATATAAGTTGCATCAGTTAGATGTTCACAGGCAGCTACGCTTTTATATGCATAAAACCAAAGACATTAGAAAATCAGATCAACTTTTCCTGTCCTATGCAGTAGGTAAACAAGGTCTTCCGGTCTCCAATGTAACCTTATCCAGGTGGTTGACTTCTATCATCACATTCATATATCAACTCAGGAATAAAGAATTACCAGTCAAACCAAAAGGTCACTCCACCAGAGCTTTAGCTACTTTGGTGGCTTTTCAGGCTAGGTTGCCCATGGAATCTATTTGTGCTGTGGCTACATGGGCCAACCCACATACCTTCATTTCGCATTACAAGTTGGATTTGGTTTCCAGGAGCAGAGCTGATTTTGGTTCCACTGTTCTGAAGAGTCTCTTCCGATGAGCCACCCAGGGTTTTAGGTGCTAGGGACACTGTCCCAACCAGCAAGAATGAAGGCGAGATAGACAACTTAACATAAAGAAGTTATGTACCTACCATAACGTTCCATGTTAGTTGTCTTCTTCTCGCCTTCTTTCTTGCGTCCCACCCTCCATCCCCCTATCCTAGTGGACCGAGAAGAGTTCTTCTTGATTTTTCACTGGCTGAGTCTTCTCTGGATATTTCTTTCTGACTAAGTAGTCTCTCCAGTAAGATTTATGCATTCTAGGATAGGATTCCCTTATTATTATTATTATTATGTTTGCAGTTAGACTTACCAAACGGGATCTGGGTATCTAGCGCCAGGCATCATGGGATATAGGGGGGCCTCGAGCCAGTAAGCAACTCTCAAGCTTTTGATGATGGCTGAGTCGGAGCCGAGGATCGGCTCCATACCCAACCAGCAAGAAAGAAAGAGAAGAAGACAACTAACATGGAACGTTATGGTAGGTACATAACTTCTTTTTTCTTCTCATATTGCTAAGTAATGTTCTTTTAAGTCTGTGCTAGAATTTTTAATATTTTCATTTTGCTATTATTGTCTTGATCTTAGCACAGCTTTATATTATATGTTTTAAATAAGATATCTCAGCTCTTACTAGTGCATCAATAAGGCCAGATGTTAACATTTTCAGTTTGTACTAAAGACGGGGTCAGTTGGTAAGACCTAATTAACAATTCCTTTTCAAGATTTTCATAATCAGTGTAACGATTTCCCTCCATGTCCATATACATTTTTGGTGCTGTCCCTTTTAGCTGAGAAGAATGAACGTTGGCCCAGTCTGACCTATCCCCATTTTAATATTTCACAAGTTAGTAAAACTCAGTGTCATTTTCTGTACTTAGATTCTTAGTTCCATGAAGGGTTCTAAGGGGATCAGTAGTATTAGCCAGAAATACTGCTACTTGCTGCAAACTGTTCTGTTAAGTGTTTTTCTTCGATTCTTCTAAGGCTTTCAGTACATCCTGCACAGTTGTAAGAAACACAGCAAGAAGTAAACCCTTATCAGATAAGTGATAAGACACTGAGTAACAGCAGTCACTCCTAGGAACAGTTTTGTAATGAAAACACTTTCTTTCTTGTGTTTGCTGGTTTCCAAAAGCACAGAAGAACACCAAACTGTAAAATAAAGCAGGTTTCTATGCTCAGTGACTTAACTGCAATTCCAGTTAGTCTAGCATTCTAGACAGCATGCTGGACCACACACACATATAATGTCATACACACACACACACACACACACACACACACACGCGCGCGCGCACACACATTTAGCAATTCAAATTGCGCGCGTGTTCCGGTAGCTAAATAATACAGTCAGCTTCAGCAGCTAAATAATACAGTCAGCTTCAGCAACGGACCTGCTAAATAAATGCAGCAACCACACACAGCAGCAGACCTCCTAAATAAATTCAATAGCAGCCAGCAACCGACCTCACACATTGCTAAATAAATAGCAGTTCAGTTCCGCCAGCTAAATAATACAGTCAGCTTCAGCAATGGACCTCCTAAATAGCACACACACACAAAAAAAAAAATAATGCAGCCAGCAACGGACCTCACATTGCTAAATAAATAGCAATTCAAACTGCGCGCGTGTTCCGGGTGGCACCGGCAGCTAAATAATACAGTCAGCTTCAGCAACAGGCCTGCTAAATAAATGCAGCAGCCACACACAGCAACGGACCTCCTAAATAAATTCAGTAGCAGCCAGCAACCTCACATTGCTAAATAAATAGCAATTCAAATTGCATGCATGTTCCAGCAGCTCAGTCTTTTTTTTACCTGGAAGATGCTTGCGAATGTGGGCTCTTTAAGATGAAGGATGTGTAATTCAGGCATAAGTTGCTTTAGTTCTCACTTCTCACTCATTCATAAATTCAGCCAGGATGTAGTTGAGGCTCATCTTAACTGTTCTCAGGCTACTCATTTTCTGTCCCGCTCCTCGCAGCCCTCAGCTGAATTCCAACAGGCTGGATGAAGCTGACATCACTGTGCACGCCTCCAAGTGATGACATCAGTAAAAAAAAGCTGAAAATAAAATTAAACATCAAATAAAAGCAGGGAAATTCGGAAATTAAGGGGTGCCACTCGGGAATCGTGGCACCCCATTATTTGGACCTCAAAAACCGGGGAAAACCGAGAGATTTGGTACGGTTGAGAGGTATGGCGTAGGTGCAGTAGCTGACTGTCTTAATTAGAGTAATTAATTTTTGCTAAGGGTGGAGGAGTAGATGGTTGGAGAGGGAATTTATGTTGGGGAATAGAGTGGGCAGATTCATTTAGTTATGAGATAGGAGAACAGGAGAGATTTGAATTTGGTGTGGAGGGCGGGAAGGAGTGAGTTCCATAGTTTAGAGATGGAGCAAGAAAGTAGGAGGTGGCCAGGATTGACGTGAGGGTTTATAGATTTGTAGAAGGTTTTGGTTTTCAGATCTGAGTGAGCGGTTAGGGATGTAGCGGCTTAGGGTGGAAGAGAAAGAGGGGCAGCTAGTAGGTTTTTGGATGAGTCTGTGGGAATTTGTGAGTTTAAGCAAGGTCAAGTAATTAGGAAGCCCGAGCCACTGTAGAGTGAGGAGAGAGTGGCAGTGGTGGGAGGAGGTTTTTGAGTTGGTAGCAAATTTGCTAATTTTATTATAGCATGATTCAAGTTTAGATTGAAGACTGAGTTGGAGATTGTTTAACAGGGGACGCCATAAATCAGAGAGGGGAGAAGGTAGGAGGATGCTAGGTTTTTCTAGTGGAGGGGGAGTGACAGTTGTGCCTATATAGAAGCCCCAGTTTTTGGTGTGTTTTTTTTTTTATGGTGGATTGAATATGGGTGTCAAATTTTAGATGGCCGTCAATGATGACATCAAGGAATTTGGTATTGGGTACGATTTCAATTGGGATGTTATCACTGTTAAGTGTTGAGAAATAGTTTTTGTCTATTGGGGAGTTTCTGGAGGGGGAGGAGACCATAAGGTTAGTTTTATTTGCATTGAGGGCAAGGTGGTTATTTTTCATCCAGGATTCTGTGTTAGAGTAGACTGACTGAGTTTTTAGAAGAAGCTCGGAAGCGGTGTTTGCAAAGCAAATGATAGCTGAGTCATCTACATATTGTATTATTGATGAGTCAGGGATGGTGTGGTGGAAATTGTTAATAAATATATTGAAGAGAAGGGGTCCTGGAACAGAAGCATGTGGGATGCCAGTGGGGGTGTGTTGAAAGGGAGAGTTTGAGATTTTCCATTGAATGGCTTGTTGACGTTCAGAGAGGTAGCTTGTAAACCAGGCTAAGGTGGAGGAAGAGAGGTTGAGAGATGAGAGTTAAGTTAAGAGTAAAGGGTGGGAGACAGTGTTGAAAGCTTTGGATAGGTCGAGGAACAAGGAAGTTACAAGTTTACCAGTCACAAGCTTTATTTATGGTTTCGAGAAAGGAGAAGGGGGCAGTCATGATGCTATGACCAGGGTGGAAGCCATGTTGAGTAGGGGTAAGAAGGTTGTTTTGAGTAAGGCAAGACATGAGTTGACTATGAATACGTTTCTCCAGGATTTGTGAAAGTAGGGAAAGTATAGCTGTAGAAGAGAAACAACCAGCCAGTGAATCCACCAATAATTTATTAAAATAATAAAAACTTATAACAAAGCACAGCTCTAACGTCTCGGCTCACCACACAAGCCTTCAAGGAGTAAAAGCACATCAGAAAAGTATAGCTATAGGTCTGGAACTGGAAGTGTCAGTGTTTTTTCCTCATTTGTTTAGTGGGATAATGTGTGCTTGACGCCAGATGGATGGGACATATGCTTCTTGGATGGATCTGTTTATTAAGATGGAAATGGGAAGGACTATGCTGTCAGCAGATAGTTTTAGGAAGATTGCTGGGAGGTTGTCAGGAGCATTCCGGCTAGGTTGTAGTTGGAGAAGTAGTCTTTTTATAGTACATGTGGGGATGGTTTCAAGGTTGAAAGACGTGGAGGGTAGAGAGTGGTTTGGGGGGTGGAGAAGCTGTTGTCAGAGGACTGGGGAAAAGAGGAGGACAGTTTGGCTATGCAGTCAATGAAGAAGTTGTTAAATTGGGTGGCAGTATCTAGGTCAGTAAGGTTTGGGTTAGGGCAGGGGCACTCTTTGCTACCTGGCTGGAGGAGGGAGGAGATTGTGGACCAGAACTTTGTAGGGTTGGCTGAGTAGGTGGCTTGAAGTTTGAGGTAGTATGGTTTACAATCTCTAGTTGTGAGTTTTTTTACAGAGTTATGAAGTTGTTTGAATTCTTGTAGGTGGATGGGTAGGTTAGTTTTCTGATACAGTTTCCAGGTTTTATCTCTGTGTAGCATGGTAAGTTTGGTTTCCTTGGATGGCCAGGAGGAGTAGGTGTTAACTCTGATTCTTTTGGTTCTTGTAAAGGCATGGTTGTTAAGTGTTTATGAATGCATCATTGAAGTAGGTGGTGGCTCTTTCTAGGGGCAGTGTTTTTAGGGGAGACCAGTTGGCAAGTCTTAGACATTCTGAGAAAGTCTGAGTGTTGAAATGGGAGAGATTGCGTGTGTGAATGTAATTGTGCTGCTGGTGGAGAGAGCAGGGGTGGCAGTCGGCAATGGCTGGAAGGTGGTCACTGAGGGGTCAGGAAGGATTCCTGAGTTTGAGACGAGGTTGGGATGGGAAGTAAGGAATCAGTCAGTGATGGTGCCGGAGGATCCATCTTTGTTTGGTCTGATAGGGGAGTTTATAAGTTGGCTAAAGTTGTAGAGGTTGATAGATTGAGATGGGGTAGGTGAAATTATTAAAGCCCAATTTATGTTAGTTTCACCTAGGATGTAGGTTTCATTTGCTATGTTGGAGGAAAACCAGGAGAGGATATCTTCTAGTATGGGGATGTTGTTACCAGGGGGTATATATAGGGCAGCTGTACATATGGATTTATGGTTGTTTATTTTTAGTAGAGCAGTAGTAATTTAGGCGTTACTAAAGTTACGGATAGGATTGGTGTAAGGAGTTATGGTATGGGTGGAAGAGAAGAGTATAGCAACACCACCACCTTTTTGTTAAGTCTTTCATTATGAATGATTTGGTAGCCAGGTGGCAGAATTTCTTTGTCCTTTATAGTGGGTTTGAGCCAAGTCTCTGATATGGAAGTTATGTCGGTATGGTTATGGTGAAGCCAGGCATTGGAGGTTTGGGATTTTTATTATTTAGGCTTTGGGCATTGAAAGTGGCAAGACGTTTAGATTTAGGTGTGTGTGTGTGTGTGTGTGTGTGTGTGTGTGTGTGTGTGTGTGTGTGTGTGTGTGTGTGTGTGTGTGTGTGTGCGTGTGTGTGTGTGTGCGTGTGTGTGTGTGTGCGTGCGTGTGTGTGTGCATGTGCGTGTGTGTGTGCGTGTGTGTGTGCGTGTATGTGTGGAGTAGGGGGTAGAAGTTGGGGGTGTAGGCCCAGGGTTAGGGTGAATGTCACTGGATAGTGACAGAGTAGTAAGTTTGAGGTGGTTTAGTGTGATAGTGGAGAATGAGGGTAGGTGTAGGAAATATTTGCTGGGGTGAGGATGTTGGGGTGTGGAATAAGAAAGAAGGATGGGCAGTATTGTATGTTTGAAAAGTAGGGTAGGGATTAGTGGATAGAGTCTGTGTGTTATAGAGGTGAAGGGTGGTGTGAAGGTATGTTGTATGGTAAATGTGGTGTGTAAAGGGTATGTGTGGTTTGGTTGATATAATTGTATGAGGTAGGTGAGATAGAAAAGTGAAGTAAGAATGGTTAGTAGGAGTAGGGGAGTGGACATGGTGATGATGGTGGGTGAAGAGTTTGAAAGGAAAGTGTGTGTGGAGGGTGTGGTGAAGTATGATTGTGGAATAGAAGGTTTTGCTGATTCGTGCTTGAACTGCACTGAACTTGTACGCACTCTTTTCTTAGACCTTTCTGGAAAACCTTGTGCTTTTCCTGGAAACCCTGTGGCTGCCCCGTGCTTAGGCCCGCTTTTGCTTGCGATGTGTTGCATACTATCTACATTTGCTCTGGAGCCAACTGAACCCATGCACTTGTCACTTGCAAGCATACTCGCATGTTTTTCTGCCACCTCATGGATTTGACAAATCTCTGTCTTTGCTTAACATCAAATCACTGTCCTGCAGTAAAGTCTTTCTCACAGCAGCACTGTTAATACTACAAACAAGCCTGTCCTTTATCAGATTGTCTTTTAAGTCACCAAACTGACACGTTTTTAGCTCTGTTTGTCAAGTCAGTTATATAAGCTGCAAATATTTTCCATGGTTTCTGATCTCTCATGTAAAACAAATGCTTCTCCAATGTAATACTTGCCTCAGGATTACACATTTCTCTGAACTTGCACTTTAAACACTCTGGATCTTCCCTTGATTCAGCTTGTACAACAATATGATGATTTTCACCTTCGCTTTCATATACTGCAGGTGCGTATACAAATGAACACTGTCTTTTTATGGCCTCTGAACGAGCTAGGTTTAGCAAAATTAATGCCCTGGTGCATGCATCTCGGTCTGCATAAGTTGCTTATCTAAAGATATTGTAGTCTTGCTGAAATATTCTTCACTTCTTTGCAATATTTTGATCAAGTACAAGAGGTAGGGGTTTTCGAAATCCGTCTGCCATGTTAACACATACCAGTGAAGGATTTTGCAAATAAAACAAACAAAGCACCCTATAACAGCTAAAGGCAGTCCTTGGATAAAATGTGAAAACTGAATAAAAGCCTGGAAAAACCACCACGATGAGAATCACTTCCTCCTTTAATAGAAACAAACAAACAGGTAAACGAATAAAATCCAAGAGCTCTAGTAAAAGATGAGTGCTTTCAGCTCTTCAGCCTTCATCAGATCTAAAATGAGCTCTGTTAACTAGTTTAAAATCATAGTCCCATCCAATCAGACATTTGTCATTTAGTGGCATCATACTGAGTAGGTGTACACACTTTTTTACATCTTAAAGCTATAGCTCTAGCTGCAAAAACCAGGCCTTCCTAACATTAAAATAAAGTCATGAAGGAAACTTTCAGAAAATTTTTAAGCGTCTCTCATTTACTTTTATGGTCTTGGATCACATCATACCCAATTTTCGTGGAGGTGACCTTATAAATCTTACAGAAATACGAGAAACTGAGTGGATAATAAATCTTAGAGCCAACAGGCCTCCAGGTATAAACAATATAGTACCACTGAAGGCTCTGCTTAAAAACAGACTCCAAAATTTTCTGAAAGTTTTCTTCATGACTTTATTTTAATGTTAGGAAGGCCTGCTTTTTTGCTGCTAGAGCTATAGCTTTAAGATGTTAAAAAGTGTGTTACACCTACTCAGTATGATGTCACTAAATGACAAACGTCTGATTGGATGGGACTATGTTTTTAAACTAGTGAATAGAGCTCATTTTTAGATCTGATGAAGGCTGAAGAGCTGAAAGCGCTCATCTTTTACTAGAGCTCTTGGATTTTATTTGTTTACCTGTTTGTTTGTTTCTATTAAAGGAGGAAGTGATTCTCATCGTGGTGTTTTTTCCAGGCTTTTATTCAGATTTTGCAAATAAGTACAGACATGCACATACGCCAGAAACGTAGCCAGTATTTGTAACTTTGTCCAGTGCCTTTGCACTTCTAAATTTATATCTTTTTTTGGCTTTTCAAAATTATGCTAATGGACAACTTGTAGTAACCTTGAACAACTGGACTTTGCAAAATAACCTTTTTGGGCACTTTATACTTTTGTAATATCATTTTGAAAGGCAAAAATGCTAAAGTCACTTATTTTAAGAAACATTTCAACAACTTTGCAATGCGACTGAATAACTCTCGGGCACTGTAGTTCTCTTGTACTGTTGTCTTTTGCAAGAAACCATTTCTTAGCAATGTAAGAAACAGATCAAATAACTACACAATGCAATAAATCGAACACTCCTTGCCCAAAACTCAGTAATACTTCGAAGTAGTTGCACTTAGCGAATGACTGCATACAGCACAATGACATATACCCAAAATGGTGGTACCTTACTAGGCAACTCTTTGCAGTACAAGAAACACTCTGTAATGGTGGCACTTTGTGAATAGACACACCCAACACAGGAACTTTTCGAAATGGCTATACTTTGACTTCTTTTCACAAAATAGTTGCAGTTTACACACAACTCTTTGAAATACATGCACAGTAATAAGCACACTCTGTAAGCACTTTTACACACTTTGAGATACTTCGAATAACTTTAAATTTGACTTTGATACAATATGAAGTCATAGTTATGCCCTAACACAACACTTTGCCAAAACACATGCAGTTGCCTTGCTTTATTTTTGCTTCATGTGCCTTTTTTGCCTTTATTATATTCTTTTTGTTCGGTTACGCCCTTTTCATGCCCAACATACTTTTCTTGTGCTCATTTTACTCTAAACATGCCCAGTTTTTGCCTTAAGGACACTCGTTTTGCTCTAAACGTACTAATTTTTTGCTTTACCGTTAGTCACTTCGTCAAATACTTTTATTTTAAACATTTTCTCAGTTAACAAACTTTTTGTGGCTTTCTGCTTGCTCAGTAATGCAGTTTGTGCCCTCGTTATACCCCTTTTTGTCTTTCATATCGAATAAACTGTTTGTGCTATTTCTCATTACCTATGATTCTTTTCTGACTCTATGCTCTTTTCTCTCAATTTTACCTTCACTGTCATGTCTGCATCTCATGGCTCTGAACATTATTCATACTGGCTCTGACACCGTGTCACTATATCTAGGACACAATAGAAGAGTCTTCCTGGGTTCTTTTCAAGCAGCTTTATTTTATACAAACACATTGGTGGTGGTGCTGCAGTAGCATTGTCGCCTCATAGAAAGACGCTGTCCCGTTTGATTCTCAGCTAGAGCGTCTTCTGTGTGGAGGCATACATGAATGGGGCGTGCCTTCGGTGAAGGTTGTGCGTCAGGGCTGGTAACCCAGTATGTAAAAATCCACGATCAATCATTAGCAGACCAGGGTTCCGCTGTGGCGAACCCTAACCGGGAAAAGCCGAAAGACACAAACATTATTATAGTAGTTTGCTAACTAGAATAACTTATATATGCTAACAACAATGATCTTACATGCTGTCTCACTGGCTGCTCTTTCAAAATTGCACTAGGGATTTCACGTGTCTGAGATTTATACATGCACGCATAGCCTTGACATGCTTCTTAGAGATAAAGCACATGCTTTACTTGCACTCTGATATACAAGTGGGATGATAAAGGCAAGTTAATGCACGGGGTAGCCAGGATGTGTCATGCACCCAAGTTCTCTCAACACAAAGCGTTTACCTTCAGGGGGTAGAACAAACAAAAAATTCAGTCAAACAAAAGTCAGGGATCCAAAAGGAAATAATTACGCAAAACTAAATACAGGGGAGGAGTTCCTTTGAGAAGAAGACTCAAACTTCTGCAATGGAAAGACTATGATGAGTCACAGAGCACCCCTACCCTCCCCTCCTTCTGCCCTTTCTTCTCTTCCTCCAGACTCTCTCTTTCTCAACTGTACAACTTGGCCGCAAGTAGTCTCAGACAAACTGTTTCTGAGAATAATTAAGAGAGGATACACTTGATAGTGGATAGAAAATCCTCCCCCTTTCAGGGGAATTCCCCACACACCATTTGCTCCATCATATGGTAAAAGCAGGGGTCATAAAACCAATGCCTGGACAGACAAAGACAAAGGATTTTACTCCAGAATATTTTTGATATCAAAAGATTCTGGAGTAAAATACAAATGTCACCCAATGGATAGCCATCTGGCTCACAGACGACCCAGGAAGTTAGAGTTGGGGAGTCCACCTCTACATAGGGGTCAGTCACAAGTGGAGACAGATTCCCCATAAAGACTGTCACAGACAGTGTTTGTTTTGCCTTGGCACTCCACATAACGATACATCCTGTTCCATCTGT